>NC_056737.1:169854327-169896827 GCF_019279795.1 Protopterus annectens | reverse complement strand
CACATTCTGAGCAAAGGGCTAGGTAAACCACCCCCATAGTATTACAGGATCCACTCATAAAGCTAACCTCTTTATTATAAGGACCCACAGTAATTTTAGGGGCATCAACAAATAAACTTACAATAATCACAGGCCCCACATCTAGAGGTTCCTTTCAACTTATTCGTTTTACTGGAGTGATTATTTTCCAATAAATATTTTAAATTATTATTCATCCTGTATGTAAACAGGGTTTTTTCACCTATAGTTGTTAACAACTCTTTATTCCTTTTGAACATTACCCAATTATTTTTAATAATTCTCTGAACTTCCCCTGAGGTTTCACCATATGTTAACATCATAGCTTGTGAGAAAGTATTAACCTCTTCTAACTTCTTAACTGGGATTTCTTCATTCCTGCCTAAAATGGGTTTATATCTCACATCCCACTGGTCCATGAGTTCCTCTCGAACCTGTGAAACAAAAGAAAAAGGATAGCCTCTAGCTAAAAACATTTCTAAAAGTAGATGAGTTTCTCTTTTTACAAGTTCTGTATTAGAGCACATTCTTAAAACCCTAACCATCTGTCCCTTTATTATATTTCTTTTAACATAGTTGGGATGACTACTCAAGAACTCTAGGTAGTCATTAGAAAATGTTGGCTTCCTATACAAACTAGACTGGAACCTTTTTAAATTAAAATTCTTAAATAATGTAACATCCAAAAAATTAATACTTTCACTGTTTGTACAACCAGTGAATTTAAAATAATCACAAACTTGATTTAAAAAATCCATTAGCTTTTCATGTAATCCTTCACCTTTCCATAAAATAAACACAGCATCTAAAAACCTTAAGTATAAATGCCAACCATCCTTAAAGGGTGAGTTAAATAAAAACATAGCTTCCCATCTGTACATCATGAGATTAGCAAAGGTCGGGGCACAACAGTTGCCCATCACCAGACCCCTAATCTGTCTAAAGAATTCTCCCCCAAATGTGAAAAAATTATATTTTAACACTAATTCCATCAATTCTAATATAACATTAATCATACTACTTCTTAAACTACTTTCCAAAACCAACACTTCTTGGAACATTTCCAGACCTGTATCATGGGGAATAGATGTATATAGGTCCACCACGTCCACAGTAGAAAAACTAATGCCATCATTACAAAATTCATTATTTACTCTTTTTAAAAAATCCCAGGAATCTATTAAAATGTGCTTCACTGGTGTTATAGCACTTTTTATAACTCGGTCAATAAAAACCCCCAAGGGATACTAAATACTATTAAAACCAGGAATAATCAGTCTATAGGGGGGTCAACCAAATCTTTATGGGTTTTGGGTATACCAAAGGCAAGTGGAATGGTTGGATGTTCTACCATCAGAAAATTAAATACTTCTTCATTAATCACCCCCTGAAATAATGAGTCCTCTATTATTAATTTAACCTTCCTATGGGCCACGTTTATCTCATTTCTTGACACCATTTCATATTTAGATTCATCATTCAACATACAAAAAATTTTATTATGATAGTCCACATTATTAACTATTGCCATTCCCCCTCCCTTATCAGGCTTCATATATTTAACTTTGTCATCACTTCTTATTTCCTCTAACAATACTTTTTCATCCTTGGTCAAATTAAAAATTCTCCTTTTATGTTCATTAGCTTTTTGTATATTTCCTGGGAACATACATTTTCAAAGGAACTTAGAATAGGTAGTAAAGGGGGGTTGTAACAACTTTTTTTCTTTATCATATTCTTTTTCTTGGGGTTATTTCCTTCATTACTATCTCTATTTAATATCTTAAGATTTAATTTCCTAACAAAAATTTTCAGTTCTATTAAGGTTTTACTAACATCTTCTCTAGCTGTTGGGACAAATTTTAACCCTCTCATTAATAAATGAAACAATTCTTTACTCAGTTCTAATCCAGCATAATTATAGATTTTAAACCCTTTATATAAAAATACTAACCCATCATCAGAAACAATATCTTCAGACAGGTAGTTCACCTCAATTATTCGTAGCTGTTCTTTTGACAAATCATTGGGTTTCGATAATTGTATCGAATTCTCCCTTCCCCCCTGTCCTCTAAAAAAACATGTTTATCTAGTCTTCCTTGATTTTTGTTAAAAATCCTCTGACCTTCTTAATGGTGGAAATTCATTGTCATAAGAGTTTACATCACTAGTCTGTCTATTAACATTTTGTTTTACACTACCCATAGGTATAGACTGATTATTACTTTCAATAAAAGTGTCTAAATATGCTTTAGGTAAAGGATATGCCAACCCATGTTTATAATCATATTCATCTCTTAACAGTTTTTTTCTTTTTTCTATCTATATTATTGAACACTTCATTTTCAACTTTATCAAATATAATATTGTACCTAAATGAATACTGGTTAAAATTAAAGTCATTCAATATCAAATTATTAATTTCATCAATGTCTCTAAATAATTCATCAATTCTTTTATTATTCATTTTTAAAATAAAGTCCATCAATTCAAGGCCATGTCTGTCAAACATTTTTAAAAGTTCATCACATTCTTCCTGGCCTTTCTTAATTCCATTCGGGAACCTAAAGGCACGTAGACCCTTAGGGACCCTCCCTTTAGCCATACTTTCCTTTAAATAGGCATTATCACACTGCAAAGCTCACACCTTGCTCATTTCTATTTCTAAAGTCACTAACCTATTGTCCATACTCGTCATGCCATTTTCGAATAAAGGTGGAAACAAACCACATTCTTTTTTTGACCAACCTCTCAAACAATCATGTATTCCATTGTTTACAGGGTTTATAGGTCTAAAATCAGTTTGTCCCACACTTGTAGAAGGCACAGCTTGATTTTCAGCACTACGAGGATGCTGTCATTGTTGCTGACTGTGACTTCGAGAAACAGGAAGTGCACCTCCAACATCAGTCCCTAAAGGGTTTCCGCTCCTTTCTATACCCATCGGGCTGTTTGTTTTTTGTATTTTGTTAACAGTCTCCTGCAGTTCAGAAACCTTATTAGTAAGGTTTAAAATTAAAGCAAATAAATTGTCGTTATTAGTATCCGCTTGTTGCCCACACGGAAAAGGCAAGGAATCCAATTCTTCTTCAAAAACTGCGAGAGATCATGCTCATCCATAACCGGAACAGGCTTAGTAGGCAGTCAATCACCCAAATCGCAACAAGTAAAACCCAAGGGTGAAGAGTGGAATAAACAACAAGTAATCCAGCAACCACTCCGACTCCAATAACTAAAGCCCAAAATTTATTCACAAATATTTACACAAATCCATAATAAAATAAAAAATACACCCAGGTCAAGTGCTTTCGTATTGCACTTCATCAGAACAAATTCATCACCACAAACTCAGCCTTATATAGAACACACAATTAACTCAATTAAGTAAAATCCTATTGTTTAAAGAGACATAACAATTATATAAAATCTTACAAAAATCCTAAAACAGCTTTAAAAACAAGTGTGCATTTTAAAAAATAATATCTAAGCAGACAGAAAAAAAATATATATAATTTATTTAAAAATATATATATGTATAATATAAGATAACCAGAACTTACCATTTTAATGCCCTATATTTTAGTTCATGTTTAATACTGACATGCTCATTTAATCCTGGTGCTTCACTTGCATTCAGTCTTAGTTGCCATTTGACTTCAGCCCTCAATAATTTATCATTCCAATCTCCACCTCTAAAATCATGCTGTACCACCTCAACTATACCAAACTTAAAACTATGACAAGGGAACATCATAATATGCTTATATAGGACATTTTTTTCATCTTTTCTCTTAATACTATAACAATGCTCATATATCCTTCTACTCAACTTCCTTTCAGTTTTACCTATATAAAATTGTCCACATTCTGAGCAAACGGCTAGGTAAACCACCTCCATAGTATTACAGGATCCACTCATAAAGCTAACCTCTTTATTATAAGGACCCACAGTAATTTTAGGGACATCAATAATAAACTTACAATAATCACAGGCCCCACATCTAGAGGTTCCTTTCAACTTATTAGTATTACTAGAGTGATTATTTTCCAATAAATATTTTAAATTATTATTCATCCTGTATGTAAACAGGGGGTTTTCACCTATAGTTGTTAACAACTCTTTATTCCCTTTGAACATTACCCAATTATTTTTAATAATTCTCTGAACTTCCCCTGAGGTTTCACCATATGTTAAAATCATAGATTGTGAGAAAGTATTAACCTCTTCTAACTTCTTAACTGGGATTTCCTCGTTCCTGTCTAAAAGGGGTTTATATCTCACATCCCACTGGTCCATGAGTTCCTCTCGAATCTGTGAAACAAAAGAAAAAGGATAGCCTCTAGCTAAAACCATTTCTAAAAGTAGATAAAAGAATGATGAATCTAAATATGAAATGGTGTCAAGAAATGAGATAAACGTGGCCCATAGGAAGATTTAATTAATAATAGAGGACTCATTATTTCAGGGGTGATTAATGAAGAAGTATTTAATTTTCTGATGGTAGAACATCCAACCATTCCACTTGCCTTTGGTATACTCAAAACCCATAAAGATTTGGTTGACCCCCCCCCCATAGACTGATTATTCCTGGTTTTAATCGTATTTTGTATCCCTTGGGGGGTTTTATTGACCGAGTTGTAAAAAGTGCTATAACACCAGTGAAGCACATTTTAATAGATTCCTGGGATTTTTTAAAAAGAGTAAATAATGAATTTTATAATGATGGTATTAGTTTTTCTACTGTAGACGTGGTGGACCTATATACATCTATTCCCCATGCTACAGGTCTGGAAATGTTCCAAGAAGTGTTGGTTTTGGAAAGTAGTTTAAGAAGTAGTATGATTAATTTTATATTAGAATTGATGGAATTAGTGTTAAAATATCATTTTTTCACATTTGGGGGAGAATTCTTTAGACAGATTAGGGGTGTGGCGATGGACAACTGTTGTGCCCCGACCTTTGCTAATCTCGTGATGTACAGATGGGAAGCTATGTTTTTATTTAACTCACCCTTTAAGGATGGTTGGCATTTATACTTAAGGTTTTAGATGATGTGTTTATTTTATGGAAAGGTGAAGGATTACATGAAAAGCTAACGGATTTTTTTAAATCAAGTTTGTGATTATTTTAAATTCACTGGTTGTACAAACAGTGAGAGTATTAATTTTTTGGATGTTACATTATTTAAGGATTTAATTTAAAAAGGTTCCAGTCTAGTTTGTATAGGAAGCCAACGTTTTCTAATGACTACCTAGAGTTCTTGAGTAGTCATCCCAACTATGTTAAAAGAAATATAGTAAAGGGACAGATGGTTAGGGTTTTAAGAATGTGCTCTAATATAGAACTTGTAAAAAGAGAAACTCATCTACTTTTAGAAATGTTTTTAGCTAGAGGCTATCCTTTTTTTTTTGTTTCACAGATTCGAGAGGAACTCATGGACCAGTGGGATGTGAGATATAAACCCCTTTTAGGCAGGAACGAGGAAATCCCAGTTAAGAAGTTAGAAGAGGTTAATACTTTCTCACAAGCTATGATTTTAACATATGGTGAAACCTCAGGGGAAGTTCAGAGAATTATTAAAAATAATTGGGTAATGCTCAAAGGGAATAAAGAGATGTTAACAACTATAGGTGAAAAACCCCTGTTTACATACAGGATGAATAATAATTTAAAATATTTATTGGAAAATAATCACTCTAGTAATACTAGTAAGTTGAAAGGAACCTCTAGATGTGGGGCCTGTGATTATTGTAAGTTTATTGTTTATGTCCCTAAAATTACTGTGGGTCCTTATAATAAAGAGGTTGCTTTATGAGTGGATCCTGTAATACTATGGGGGTGGTTTACCTAGCCCTTTGCTCAGAATGTGGACAATTTTATATAGGTAAAACTGAAAGGAAGTTGAGTAGAAGGATATATGAGCATTGTTATAGCATTAAGAGAAAAGATGAAAAAATGCCCTATATAAGCATATTATGATGTTCCCTTGTCATAGTTTTAAGTTTGGTATAGTTGAGGTGGTACAGCATGATTTTAGAGGTGGAGATTGGAATAATAAATTATTGAGGGCTGAAGTCAAATGGCAACTAAGACTGAATGCTAGTGAAACACCAGGATTAAATGAGCATGTCAGTATTAAACATGAACTAAAATATAGGGCATTAAAACGGTAAGTTCTGGTTATCTTATATTATACATATATTTTTTTAAATAAATTATATATATTTTTTTCTGTCTGCTTAGATATTATTTTATAAAATGCACACTTGTTTTTAAAGCTGTTTTAGGATTTTTGTAAGATTTTATACAATTGTTATGTCTCTTTAAATAATAGGATTTTACTTAATTGTGTGTACTATATAAGGCTGAGTTTGTGGTGATGAATTTGTTCTGATGAAGTGTAATACGAAAGCGCTTGACCTGGATGTATTTTTTATTTTATTGTGGATTTGTGTAAATATTTGTGAATAAATTTTGGGCTTTATTTATTGGAGTCGGAGTGGTTGCTGGATTACTTGTTGTTTATTTCACTCTTCACCCTTGGGTTTTACTTTATATGTCACAATGTCCACCTTACAAGGACAACAGATGTCAAACAGCAGAGAAGTTGGTGTAGACACTCCATAGCCCTACATGTGACATTATGGATCAGTGAATAATATAGGCAATCCTTCTATTACCCAGAGAACACTCTCCCCGATATCTCATATACAAACACACTTGGCTAGGAACCAACTATTACAATGGTAGTTCCCTGCATATTGCCCATAGAAAGTAACCACAATGTTATTGCAGTTGACTACATGCCTGTTGACCACAACACTGCCACTGAGATCAGAATGTACTGTGATATGTAACATCTCCTGACTGTGTGTTATCCAACAAGTAAAAGGACATGACACCCAGCTTCATCCTACAATAGGCAAATAGTTGCTTACAGTGGTCCTTTGCTATGTTCCCCACTGGACATCTGCAACAACTATAGAGTCTGCAAATGTAATCCACTAAGGGAATACCATGCCTTATACACATGGCCTGTATGGACAGACACCACTAACTACAGTGAATACCTGTATCATGCTATCAATATAGGTGCAGGCATGACCTCAGTTCTATAGCCAGGTCTCATCGCATGAGGTCAGGAATGCCACATCAGATGATAACAATCTGTCCACACAACATGCCCCGGAGACTCCAGGTATACTTCCACACATCACAGAGCATGCATATCAGACATGTGCGCAACTCAGACACTGTCCATGATCAAATACATGGCAAGCATTGCAAAGGCTGGCCACCCACAATAGTAACCCAGATGAGTGAATGGTGAATACAATACTCACCTGTGTGGGCCATTTTAGGGACTACACCCCTGAGCCACACTGGAGACCATTCTTATGTGGCCTGATGCCAAGGTGTTCTTTTTGCATAGCCTTGTACAGCCCTCTGGCACAATCAACTACTACACACCTGTGAAGCAATGAACCGATGCATGTCAGTGCTGGCAAGTGTGTGTGTGTGTGTGTGTGTGTGTGTGTGTGTGTGTGTGTGTGTGTGTGTGTGTGTGTGTGTCTGTGTGTGGTGGAGATCAATGATTTTGAAGCCATTCACGCTCACTACATCTCCCATTGCCCTACTGTAGCATGCCTTCTGTCAGTCACCATGAAATAACCCTTTTGCCATAAATTAGCCTGCTAAGCTTTGTGGTGGCTGTGATAACTGCATAGTACTGTAATGTAACAAGCTAGTTAGTTAGAGTTCTCATCCTGACCCTGCCAACTGTGATGATGTGTGTGATTCCCTGAGACAATGTGGTTGTGTTTTCCTTGACACCTGCATTTTTGGACAGTCACATGTACTACACTTCCCTTATTCCTCCTTTATCACTTTGGCTGATGTCACTCACTTTCAAAGAAACCTTTTGACAGCTCTTCATCAAGTAAACTCTATGGAGTGTGCAAAAACTGCATAACGATGTCATAGCAATACATAATCAGGTAGGGGTTTGAAACTCAGTCCTGGTAAGTGTGTGTTTGTGTGTGTTGTCAGTGCCCTGTGTGGGTGTTGGGGTGATTGTGTAATGACAGGGTCAATTGCAGTGTGGGTTTTGCCACATCATTACATTGAATAGCTACGTCCCATTGTCAACATTACAAGACCAACATTTTCCAAACAGTGTAGAGATTCTAGTCAACAATCTTCAGCTATAAATGTGTAGAGCCATGTGCAATTACCATGTGACAGTATGGATTAGTATACAATATAGGCAACCATCATAATGATCAGATACGACTCTCCACCCATGGATCATACGCAGACATGCTTGGATCTTATGCTCCAACTCCGTTCCTTTCTTACTTTGTCTCTGTCTGTCTCTCTCACTCCCTCTCTGGTGGATGTGGAAAAGTACACCTGCTTTGCTTAGGCAGCAGCTTGTGTTTTGTAAGTGATGTTCATGATCAGCTGATGGCCTGTGCATGAATTGCAATGCCCCACTAGCTAATTGCATGTGAAACAGCTGTGGTATCATTCCTATAGCCAATTGCATGGAAACGCACTCCTATAACTAAGCACTTCATGTGGGTGTTGGCCCTTTTCCTTCACTGTGAGCAGGATTTCATCTGGGTGATTGACAAACAGCATCACAGAGGGTAGTTGGATATACCTCTAACAACATACACTGTGGAGACAGGCCAACAAACAGGAGGGGGATGTTCCAGACATGAGGACAGAATGTAAGTATTACTCTTCTACATTTTAAGTAATGTTGGTTTAACAGGGTTTGTGTGGATATGGCTGTTCTATGTGATTTAATATCTGTCATGACAATGTTATGTGGATGAGGAAAGTCTCACCTGTAGGGCTATCTGCAGAATGGTCAGTGTTTGGAGTCTTACATTTGTTGTGTTACTCACACATTTCTTATCTTTGGAAATGCAGTAGCATGCTCTGGGTATTGCAGTCAGTACATGGTGACAGCCATGTGAGTTACTGATTTAATATCCCTCAGAAGACATATGTCACAACAAACCCTGTTACACCAGTAAATGTATGGGTTTATCACAGCAACATGTTGATATTGGCCCTGTGTTTGTGTCCCCAGCCACAACTCTGTCAACCTTTGTACATATGTCATGCAGTAAGAGGTGCATATGTTCAGTACATCATTATTTACTGCCATCATACCTGATAACAAGCCAGAGAGAAATCAGACTGTTACACATGTTATGTATAGTAGGCCTTATATTTGAGGACAAAACCTAGGCATTCTGTTGTAGTGTGTACAGTAGTGAGGTCTGTGTACTTATGGTGATTGTCAACAGAGTGTGTCTTGTGAATATGCACCTTAGCCTGTGTACAGACTGTGGTAGATGTCATTATTATTGGCCCTGTTCTATGTGATGTTGCATGCTGCACCAGTGTATGGTACCCTATCGGCATACATGTTTGTAGGGCCAGACCGGCACATGTCCCATACCACAGTCAGGCATTGGAATACACTGTGTATTGGCCCAGTATATGTAGGGTTAGTGTGTGAGTGGCACATATGAGGATGTTGCTGTTCACACACTCCATATACTGTAATATTAAGTACGCTTACCATATGTGACTGTGGCTGTGCTCAGATTGGTTGTGGGTATGCACTTTCACAAAGGTGTCTTGTTACTCCATGCTGTTACATGCCTGTAGAGCATGCTATATTTGCAGGTACATGTGTATTCCCCCATAAGAAATGTAGGCCAGTGTTGTGGCAGTCTGCCTGTAGTTTACATAGTGCTTTGTGACATGCCTAAGAGCTCAGTGTATTTACCCAGTGTGATATTATGTCAAGATATTTGTCAGATGTACTGTTGCCAGGCAACCATAACTGTTGTGTATCTCTGACAAAGCAGTGATATGCTGTACAGATGTATGTCACTAACTAGTGGGTAGTATGTGGGCTTGTGAGCTCTGCTCCTCCAGTTATTATGTGTCAGGACAGACAGGAGTGTGTGAATGCATAAACTGTGTGAGCCTATCTATTCCAGTATTTTCGTGATATCCCCATTTACATGGCTGTAAGCATCCACTTTGTCAGGCTTGGTCCACTCGTCTTGCACTAAAAGGTGCTGTATATACCTCTGGACTGACCAGAGTGTGTCAGACTTTCCACATTTATTGGTCATATCTCTGCTGTATTCCACAGTATCATTACTGTGATTTGTGTGGTACTGTACCATGATGATCGTATGATGTCTGGTAGTAACTGATGGTGTACATGTCAATAACAGATGTGACTTCCAATAAAACAGTTAACTTATTCCCTCAAGTACAGCCCTTTGTAGTGTGTACCTTTAACTCCCAGTGGGTGTGGCTTCAACCTTTAAAAATTAAGTTATTACCTTAGAGTTCTAACAAACAGTCATTGACAGAGGTTATACAGCAATACAGTTGTGTTTGCCATGAAGTATGGTTCAAGATACAATATTCTGATACCTTGTATGTAGCATGGTTTTGAAATTATTAAAACAAATAAGAACAGGCAATATTTGGTGCCTAGAGGCGCAGTAGGCGGTAACTACAGAAACGTCTTGAGACGTCACTCGGCTGTAATGAGTAAAGACAACCCCTGTTACAGTAGCAAAAGTCTACATTTATACCTGCAATACTTACATGACATGCCCTTGCACTAAGAGGTTGTGACTATTGGTGCTGAGGTATGACTCCACTACATGTAATGGACATGTTATACAATATGAATATATATATATATATATATATATATATATATATATATATATATATATATATATATATATATATATATATATATATGGATTAACTTTATATCCTCGAAATACTGAAATATCGAAATTCAGTATTTCAAAACAGCAAAAACTCGGAAGCTCAAAATTCAAAATCTCGGGCACTGTAGATTTTGAATTTCATGCTACTACTGCACACACACACACAAACACACACACACACACACACACACACACACACACACACACACACACACACACACACACATATATATATATATATATATATATATATATATATATATATATATGGGTCTACTTCTAATGACCGAAACGCCGATTCGCCGACAGTGAAATCACCGACACGAAACGACCGACAACGCAGTTGACCGACACGCTCGAATCCCGACAGACGGAAGACCGACAAGGGAATGTGTAAGCGACCTGGTAAGTATCGATGGTGAGGGATTTAGGAGTAGGGAGCGGACAGGTAAGTGTGCAATACTCAGGGATGTAGGGTTAGGGTGTGTGATAGGTGAGTGTGCGGTAGTGTCGGAGCTTGGGGTTCGGGTGTGTAAGTGAGTTAGGGTTAGGGTGCAGGTAGGGAGAGTGTGCGGTAGTGTCGGAGCTTGGGGTTCGGGGTGTGTAAGTGAGTTAGGGTTAGGGTGCAGGTAGGGAGAGTGTGCGGTAGTGTCGGACCTTAGGGTTAGGGTTTGGGTTAGGGCTAGTGGATATGTGTTGTAGTGTACTGTGTTGTTTACGTGTAGTGTGTCGGTGTTATGGTGTTCGGTGTTTCGCGTTGTCGGGTTTGTGTGTTGTCGGTTTTCTGGCATCGGTGATTTCACTGTCGGCGAATCGGCGTTTCGGTCATTAGAAGTAGACCCATATATACACACACACACACATATACACATATATATGTATGTTTACATATATACAGATATATATGTATATATTTATCTCTCTCTCTCTCTCTCTCTCTCTATATATATATATATATATATGGTTTCATATGAAACCATCGAATTGACATTACGTCGAGTGTCACAACATCGAGACTACTACACCGAAAACTGATATCAGCGAAAACGGAATTTGTCGTGTTACACAACATCGACTTTACGAAATATTTAAAAGAGTGGTAACAAACATAAATTGTAAGCAATACTCTAGAAATCGCAAACATATTTGATATATAGCATACTGCAAAGAATATGTAGAACGTACTCCATATCCGGTGCATGCACATATCCGGTGTATGCAAATATTTCACAGGTGTTTTAGTGAAGGAGATAATGACAAACTGCAATGGTCTATAAAAATATACATGATCAACACAGTGATGTTATGAAATTGTTTGATGTAGAATATTTTGATAAAGCCGTGTTCAGGTATTTCTTTACGTTCGTTCGTTGTATATATGTGCAATTTAAGTGGATAAACTTGCTTTTGGCAATGCAGTTTTTAGTTTGGAGTGCGACGAAACACTATTTGGATTCTTAGTTGAAAAGTATACGTTCATAAGAGACTACTGCTGCTGGTGTACTAATTTAAAATATGGATATTATAACACAGGGGATATCTACGTTTGCCGGAGATCATTCTTTGTTTACTATATGTGACTCTGAAAAAGTCATGGGCGTGTTTGTGTTTTTACTTTCGATGTTGTCAAACTCGACGATTTCCGTTTTCGCTGGTTTCGGTTTTCGATGTAGTCGCCTCGATGTTGTGACACTCAACGTAATGTCAATTCGATGGTTTCATATGAAACCATACATATATATATATATATATATATATATATATATATATATATACAGATAGATCTATATATGACCATATATATAATGCAATATACAGATGTATAGCAATACATATATATATATATATATATATATATATATATATATATATATATATATATATATATATAAATATATATGTGTATGTACATGTATACATATTTCTACATATGTGTGTATATATATATATATATATATATATATATATATATATATATATATATATATATATATATATATATATATATATATATATATATATATATATATATTCTTATGTGTAAACATGACTGTTGCATATACTTTTCCAGATGTATCACACTGTATTTATTTGATATGTGTATATTTAGATGCAACAACATACTTGATTCAACACTAATTTCAATAGCAAGTACTACACAAATGTAGAAGTCAGAACAGTTGTTCACCACTATTCCCTGTGTGTACTGATGAATATATTGGAGAAAACAACAAATGTCTTTATAGTTGTGATGGCTTAGTGATTAACTGCTCTGACTATAGTGTACATGGCACTGGGTTCAATATCTGCAAGGGCTGTTTATTTTGTTGATAGGCAGAACAAGGACTGTTGGATACAGAGTAGTTATTTATACATTTATATTGCAGCAATGCTGAAACCTGCTAAGCATCGCTCAACCTTGTAACCAGTGATCACATTTCAGTCTAATGAAATTGCAGGGTAATGACATCTTTAATAAATGTATTTAATTCCATGTACATAACATGCGTCTATATGCTGTCATTACAGTAGCAAGGGGTGTGAGTCTACTGTCTGGGACACCTGAGTATATATGGCTTGTACAACACTCTTTTCCATTTGAATGTGTTACATACATGGGTAGTATCCAGGTTATATGCAGTCACACTAGCATGTGGCGTATCATTACGTTACTACTGTTGACAGTGCTTTCCCAGGTAAGAGTAGATTGCAGATTGTAGTACTGGAACCAAACACTCTGAGTCCTTACTGTCGTGTTCTTGGTGTGTGAGCTGTGTGTCATTAAGTATTTCCTACTGGATATTGATGTGACATGTGGTTATTAACTGTAGACTACTGTGTGTACAGGACATGTCATTGAGGGCTGCTGTCATGTAGTAATGGCAAACCTATCAGTGTCAGACAACTATCTGTCAACACATTCATCCTAATGCATAACCAGTTGGCTAGCTGATGTCTGTTCTCTGTACAGATGTGCAGATGTCAGGTATCCATCTTGGCTGCTTACAGGCAATCTATGCTTGAGTGACACTGACATGTCTGCCCAGCTGTGTTATAAATGCCACAGCTAGGAATCACCACCCTGTATGCACCTCATGCCATGGATAACTCAACTACACTATCACAGTCAACAGAACATGCTTGGGTACAGGTCTCCAAGACAGACACAGACCATGTTATGTAATACATGTTGCATACATGTCAGTTGGAGCACCTCACTGGCACTCTGCAAGAGGCAACCAGATGATTGGATGTTGCATTTAACTCTCACCCTGAGGATCACTCCCGTGGCATCTGTTGATAGATGGCCTGCTGGCAAATGGCAGGTGGCATGATACCACTGTATCAACATCCCCTACTCTTCCAATTTCTCCATGGACAATATCCTGGAACACACTTATGAACATTTGCACTTATGGACCCCAGTACTGACAATGTGTCAGTGTGCATTACTGAGAATAACAGTGTCTGTGTCTTTGTAAACCTGTAGTTGATAATACCCTGAGGCCCTTCACACCCACAGCAACCCCCATTGCCATAGTTAGATATGGTTGCTGCTGTAATGGAAATTAAATGTACCTTGTTACTCTTTTCATCCTACGGGTTACCTGGAGCTTGTAGTACCAACAGATCACTGTTGTACGAATGGATAGATATGCATGGGTTACCCTCTGATTTCTGGCAAGTCTCTGTATGTGTGCAAGTGTGTATATTTGTAGGATACAGCATTCTGAGACCACATTTACCTAATACAATACACCTTGCCACACAGTATAAGGTTTAGTGATGTTGCTGACCATAGGAGAGTCATGACAAAGCATCACCCTGCTATCCCTGTGGCATGTGCAGTAGATGCATATCCCTGTAGTAGCAATCTTGAGATAGACAAGGGGTTGTATTGCAGTCCTGGTCAATGTGCAATGGTGGGTATGTCAGGGTATTATCATGGGTTTCAGTGAGTACAATAGCCCATGTGGTGTGTGGGTGATGGGTATACTGTCTTTACACCATGGCATGCTCAGTACATGTCTCAGCGTCCACTGTATGGGGACCACTGTCACCATCAACCATACAGGTAACTGATTACACTATCCAGCCCAATGATGCATGTGCTGTGTGCAACTGATTTGTAGCAAAATGGGCAAACTGCCAAGGTAGTTATCACTGATAAACCTAGGTCTCTTAGATATGTGTATGACTGTTATGTGTTTGTCAATGTGTATATGACAGTATGTCACACTATGTATTGTTCATAACCAACCAGTACATCCCCCATTACCATACTGCACAAGGCCTGGAGATGTTCTTCACTTAACATGTAACCTGGAACACACCTTATCATAAAAGCTGTGTGGTATGTGCAATTAAGGCCACACACATTAGTAGCACTACATACCTAGGTAGGGGATCTAGTCCCAGTGTTGCCAAGTAAGAGTGTGTGTGTATATGAAGGGTTCTACTTCAAGTTGCAGAATATACATGTCCCAGGAGGTCATCTATCCAAGAACTGACTGGCAAATGCTAACATTTCACAGGTATCATCTTGTGGAAATTCATTCCATCACAACTAGTAGTAGATGTGTAAATGCCCTCTTCCCCACTGTATATCTGTACAGCGATACTGGGGTTGGTATATATATATATATATATATATATATATATATATATATATGTATATATATATATATATATATATATATATATATATATATATATATATATATATATATATATATATAAAGCTGGATGTGGATATTGTGGACACAGCTACCATCATTGCAGTTATTGTTGAGTGTATCCCCCCGCTAAGTTGTTTGTAATACTGTACAGTTGATGTTAACAGGTTAAGTAGTTGCAATCGCACTATCTGCAGGTCTACAACACCAGGGCAGGGTTGGCCATCCACACCAGCTCACCTATGTTTACCAAGTTAAGGATTGCACTACATTGGGGAAGGGGACATATTCGCTGCCAGTACCATCGTCAATGACATTAAACTAGCAGACTGATTATTTCCCAATGTGATGTTGTGCCTAATCTGTCTTGGTGGAATTACATAGACTAAAATGGGTTCCTTGCAAAAGTACATATATCCACGTGTACAGTATTCTCTGTGTATTGCATCAACACCAAAGTGTGTGTGTGTGTGTTATACACAAACATATGGTGTTTGGTGTTTACCACCCAGTACACTTATCATTGTCCATTGTAAAAGGATTGCTGACATCAGCCACCATGGACTCACCTGTATACACCCCTCAGAACTATCAGGAATGTGGCACATGCAGTAACTCTTATACAGACCTGTGACTTGTGTTCAGCTGTACCCAAGATTTGGCACAGTCAAGGTGTCATCAGAGTTCCATACCCCTTGTAGGAAACAACAGCAGACCAACATCCTGCAGACACATAGACACCTATGACACAAATGGATTACATTATGGAGATCACAATCACTCAGTGTTAATAACAGCTATAATGCATCATGGCTTGACAGCTACACATCCTGACATGTAAGCATTAAACTTTAGTGTTGAAAACATGTTACACAGCATTACATTTGTACACCATAGTACAGTCACCCTGTGCATCAAAACCATATCAGCCTGCCCCTGCATCAATGTTATGGATGACAGGGAAGTGGCACAGGTATCATATGCACAGGGTGTGTTGTGGGTTTACCAGAGACCAAGGCTGAGCCATTCATTTGATATCATGTGTGTGTGTTAGGGGGTTCCATTATTAATTGGGCTGTGCAGATGTGGTGTGTGTAAGTATGGGGTTGCCCTAGCTGTGTTGGTGATGTGTGTGTGTATGCATGCATACAGTTTTGCCATATGGCTGCCCTATGCAGGAGTTTGTTGGACAGCTGCAGACTGTACCTGGCAGGGTGTGAAGTTCACAGTCTCTGGCCATGGGCATGAGAACTGTGCCTGTCAGGGGTTTCACGGGCACCACCAGGTACAAGCCATGATATGGTACTCTCCTCTGACGATTACATATATAGGCTGGATCCAGGTCCCTCTTGGGACTGGCCAGGGCCACGTGCATGTGGCCTGCTATGTTGTAGTGTGGACAGTGCCCCCTGCAGTGCTGGGGCTGGTACTGCCACTATGGGAGTGGCTCTCACTTCTTGCACATCCACATCGACCTCCACCTGTTGGTGCTGCTGGTCTACGTCCACGTGGCCATCGCACTACTCCCACCATATGCTCATGCACACACCTTCCATGGTTGATGATTCCCACCATCTCACCCAACCATCTATCCAGGACCTCTGCAAAATAACGGTGGGCACCTGCAAGATCACGGATGTTGTCACTAACAACAGAATGAGTAGCCGTCTACAGCTGCAGAGCCTGTCTGGTATACCATTCCATATGTGCCTGCACTTCCATGATGGCCTGAAACATGCATCTGGTAACACCAGATGTGGCACTTCTGCCAGAGGCATGATGACCAGCAGCCCTCCTATGTGCACCCCTGTACATCTGCCTGTGTGGGACCTCACCAGCCATCCAGCTATGGCTGCTGTGTTCAGACATACATAACATTGTTGTTGGTCTATGTCCACATGGCCATCGCACTACATATGTGCCTACACCTCCATGATGGCCTGAAACATGCATCTGGTGACACCAGATGTGGCACTTCTGCCAGAGGCATGATGACCAGCAGCCCTCCTATGAGCACCCCTGTACATCTGCCTGTGTGGTACCTCGCCAGCCATTCGGCTATGGCTGCTGTGTTCAGACATACATACCATTGACGCCACACTGTCCTGTCCCATGCCACCACATGCCAACTGTCCCTCATCTATGGCCACTGGTGATGGGGTATGTATAGGCAATGTGACTGTGTGAGGGGATGGGGTGGATAACAGTGGGATGTCCAATGATGGTGCAGCTTCACCCCCTGACTACTCTGCCTGTGTCTCAACACACCTATCATCATTGTCAGTGCCTGTATGGGCACTAACATCAGTTTGCCTGCTGGAGAGACCCTGACCCACCTCATCACCTGTGAGGAGAAAACAAGAAATGCACTTTAAGACCTGTACATCGTTCCTTAACTGTACACACACACACACACACACACACACACACACACACACACACACACACACACACACACACACTTACAGGTGAGGTTGCACAAAAATATTATGCACAGACCTCTCATTACCAATCTGTCAACATGTATGACATATGGCACTCAACAGCATGCACTGCAGCTATATTCAATCCCTCTTACCAACATTATACATCTCTGTGATGCATGGGTTGTGTTAATAGGTGATGCCCCTTCCCCTGGGAGACACTGCACCCATGTACACAGTATTGATGCGCACCTCTTCAGCACCCTGGCATGTACTGTGCACCATACCTCACAGGTGAGCACACCATTCCTGAATGTGTATATGTGTGTCAGTTATATTTGCTCTGCTGCTCACAGCCCCTATGTGTTTGTCCAACACATACCTAGGATGATATGTGGACAGATGTCAATAGTGAATGCCTGATGTCTGATTTGCAGATCTCATCATCAGTGGTGCATGTATGACCAATAAAATACAACTACACTGACAACCTTCAAACCTTACTGTGGTTATGAGGAGTGTACATACCCTTATTGACATGGCACCCTCTTCCCTGATATGCCATGTGGCCACAATACTGCATATGTTAACATTTCATGAACCTGATATGTGACATATGGCCTGTGCAATCAAATGGAGTACCAAATAAATGTGTTAGTTGTGCAGATGCTGATTGAGATGCATACAATCTGTGGGTGCATAAGTGTGCACCCTTAACATGATGGTTTGTTGCACCAACTGTTAAGTGTACTACAACAGGCACTATTCCTGGAAGGGATATACTAGTATTTGCCATCTGCACCTGCCAGTATTTAGTCACTCTGCCTTACAAATGTCCCCCTACTCTGAAAGATTGCAAGGTCAACTCATGTGCACAGCCCTTAGAGGTCACACAGTGCCTTCACTATTGCTGTGGAGTCAGGGTTATGTCTGCCACAATTCATGACCTTGCCATTCTTAGTGAGCTTTGAATGTCTGCTTCAGTTCACTGTTGTGTTTCAGGATGACACCCCTCCCTATCCTCAGCCTTTTTGCAGATGCCTGACAACTATGGGCTGCACATGAGTGTCATTTTGCAATGTCCCAAATTCAGAACACCATGTGTATTGGCCTAGTCCCCACTAATGAATGGCAAACATACAGGTGTACACTGGCACCAGCAAGGTACAGATGGGAATGGTGGACCTAAGGTAGAGTGAGGTGTTGCTTGTGCAGCACATGTATCTTAATTGATACTTTCTGTAGGTTTCAAACTTGGTCTTGGTACACCATTACACATTGCAACACATGCCTTTGGGGGTCTTTTGATGTTATGCATATGCTACCTGTAGAGAGCCCTGGCTGATGTTTCCTGTGGAACAACTCTCCCATCTGATTACCCTAACTCATGGCCACACTTATGCAGAGTCCAGGCGATTGTCGACATAGGTACTGCACAGCCAGTACTTGCTAGACATTCCTGCAACTCCCTTAGTATTGCGGCATGTAACTAGGTAGCCTCCATGACCAGTTTGCAACATGTGTCATCATATGTCTTAGATGCCCATCTGTTTATTTTCTACATTAATGTTGTCACATACATCCTCATCACATACATGACTGTCTGCACTATTTGCCATGGTATATGGAATGGTGAGGTAAGGCTACATGTCCCACTCCTGCATGCTACCTGTTGGGTATGGGATCCATTCCATGGCTTGTAAGATGTGTGCAAGCCACGGCTTCATCTGCTGCAGGTGAGGGGGCAAATGTGATGGACATACATCTTGGACAGCAGACCATTTCTTGGTGTGACATTGAGGACCTGTACTTGATGGAAGGTGCATACTCATGAAGAGTGAATGCTGTCAGTACCTCAGAAGCTGCTTTCACAATATGTTATTTGGAGTGTATGCACACACATATGCTTCCATTGTTTGTTAAGATATGTATTTCCGATATTTGCTGTCCTGACATAGGATTCCATATTACACATTCATTGCTCGTGTTAGGACCACATTACAGGTTGTAAGGGTTGTGGAATGCGATATTGTGATATGCTGTTGTGTAGATCTGTAAGAGTTGACATTGTAATAGTGGTATATACACTGTTGTAGCACTGTATAAGGGTGATGTTTCAGACATGTTCCTACTGTAGGCCATTTGTCCCACCATTATGTTCATCTCTGTGCACACATCTTGCAATGACAGGTTGTTAGTTATATTGCAGGACTCTTACATACCCTTCAGAAATGCCACCATGGTGACCACTGTGATGCAGTGTAGTTAACAGCAACAATAACTGAACATGTACAGCATGCATTATGGGTAGGTGTGTTAAATGTGTGCATGGCAAATACCATGGCTATAGCATGGCCGGTGTATTGGCAAACCTGAACAAACAACACCATACTCACCAGCTGCAGGCTGCTGCCCCAGAGGTATAACAGAGGGACCTACATAATTGTGTGAGTGATGTGATGTGATGTCAGTAGCCACACCTGTGGCATTGGTACAGGGTGGGAGCAGCATTTCAGTACATCAACAATACAAACCCACAATACTACAGATTATGCACATCTGTTTTTTTCCACAATGCAGAAACAGACTATATATATTTTATCTCACATAAGCATGATTAAACCCTACAGATGCAGAAGGATAAGCAACAGTGGTCTACTGATGTGCTCTGGGGCCTTAACTGCATGCTCCTCATCCATTGTGTGGGTAGCACCCACCTCCACAATGCTATCCGCAGGGTCTTGTCTTTCCTGGTGGGCAGGTGGCCCAAGGCTGGTGATGAGCGCCTCATTATGTGTCAGTGAGGGGCTGGATAGGATGACCACCCCCCTGTGACTAGCTGATCCCTCTTAACTGTAGCAGCACACTGACAGGCATGGCGGTGTAGGTAAGTGCAATGATGTCAGACCTGCTCATAACTGCGGATATGCAGGCCGACATCATTTACCCTGTGGGTGAGCTCGTTCCACAGGGCAGTCCTCTTCAGCAGATCAGGGGCTACATGGACAAACAGGGTGTGGTAGTGCTGCAACAGGTGGTTTATTATAACCTCATTTTCCTGGGGGGAATAGACTGGCAAACAACTCTCTAGACATGGTGCCTAAAAGACATAAAGAGGAAAAAAAGGTCTGAGGACCTCATACTGCAAGGATATAATAGTTGTTAATTCACACCTCTGTGTACACCCCACCATATCTGTAACAATAATCTTACCACACAACTCAATGGGTATGTTTACAACAAACCTACTGTTGGGACATATATTGTATTGTACAACAAATTATGCAATGTGTTTCTAGTCATGTTCCATGTTGAAACACTATCATTGGTAGCTTGTTGCTAACAATGTCACCTGCATTTCATTGTCAGGGCCACTATGGTTCCATATATGCATGTGTTCTGTTTGCTATGTGACTGCTCCAAATTTGGTGTTTTGTGTTAATGGGGATATCTTTGCATGCTGTTAGGATTAATCCTGGAATGTGTGGACTAGTACTACCCACACATGTTCTATAACTGTGACTAAATAGCATGTTTGGGAAGCCAGTTCCCAGCAGGACCACCTCTCCCACTTCATCTAGCCATGTTACCATGCCACAGCTCATCTGGGAGCCACCCTGGGACATCATCATCTGCTGGCCCTGCACTACCTTCAGGTGGAACCACCTCGGGGATGGTTTTTGTTTCCCCCCTTGGGAGCACACGCAGACAGGATCCTGTCACCTGAAGTCAGGTCCAGGAACTGGTGCATAAGGAGCTCCACAAAGACTTGGGAGATGTGCTACACCCCGTTGAGGCCCTCTGTACACAATTACAGGGTCCGCATGCTCCTCCTGCTCAGCCCCCAGCCCAGGCACCTTCAGGGCAGTGAAGGAGCAGTTGTTACTGCCCGTGGGTGGGGTCCTTGCTCCCATTGTTTTCATCTCGGAGCTCATGGGCTTCCACTTTCCAAACACCACTCCCCATCCAAGGTGTTTACCCACCACATGTGTCATATACCCCCCTGTATGCTGTCTTGTCTATCTACCAACTCAACATAACTCCCCAAATATGCCTACTATCCTTCCCCAACATACCAATCTCACCTTCACAAACAAGGGCAATGTGTTCCTAACATGGATTTCACACCAAACATAACTGTCCATTTCACATCCGCTTACTACTGTATAACTGTATATGTATATATATATATATATATATATATATATATATATATATATATATATATATATATATATATATGAGTGTATAGATATGCGTGATATTTTCTCACACATATCATGTAGCACTGTCATCCAACAGTAGGGGAAATGTATGTGTGTGTGTGTGTGTATATAGATATATATATATATATATATATATATATATATATATATATATATATATATATATATATATGTATATATATATATATATATATATATATATAGAGAGAGAGAGAGACAGAGACAGAGAGAGAGAGTGCATTCAAACATCAGGTCCATACTCTCTAACTCTCCTCCCTTCACAGCTGCGCTGTTCTGCCTTGCTATAAAACTGATGGGTGTCACATGTGGACACAGCCTAACATTAGGGGGCTATATATAGGGACATATTGCAGGTAAACCTATTACAAACCTATGGCATTTGTGCAAGAAACATTTCACGTTAACATTACTGCCCTGTAGGTGATGGGGTCTGAAACTCATGTGTCTTTCATAACTTCATTACTTCCACCATCAGTTATTTGCCACACTACTATACATGTTTTGAGGTACAGAACACACACTATGATGGCTTACATTTTGTCATTCAGTGCTGATCTGCACAGTTGACAGGTATGGCCCACTGCCCACAGGACCAGATGCTATGTCCATAGCAGTTGTTCACCAGGACATCATTACGACAACAACTCTTGATGGCACATATAATCTTTCCACATCACCTCTCCCATTATTACAGACCAAGTACTACATTCAGTTACATACATATATGTTTCACATACCTGTTGTAGTATTGTCCTCTCTTTTAGGTACACTTTTATGTGTCCCTAGTGTTATAAACTTTTGTTTTGGTTTGGTTTGTAGTTTTAGTTATTCTCTCTCTCTCTCTCTCTCTCTCTCTACTACAGGGATTGAGCTGCTTTGAATAGGTTGCAGCATGGATTTTGTAGATGGTGCTCATGATCAGGTGATGGCCTCTGCACCAATCACTGTTCACCACTTGCTAATTGCATGCAGCCAGCTGTGTAGAACTTCCAATTACCACTGTCATGGCAACCCACTACTATAAATTACTACATCATGTGGGCATTGTCCCTTTACCTTTCCTGTATGGAAGACATCCTTCCTGTGTGTGGACAGCAGTGTTACAGACAGCAGGTAGAAATACCTCTTACAACAAGACTTGCAGACACAGGCCAACTACATATTTGTATAAGGTTCCAGAACTACGGACAGTGTGAGCATTGTTGTTATATGCAATGTATACCACTAGTTTTACAGGGTTTGTGTGTTTGCTCTCAACTGTGGGCCTATCCACATGATGGCCAGAGGATTGGCTGTTATCATTTGTCTGTTCACCACACAGGTCTTGCCTCTGATATATTAGTGGCATTATGTATGCTGAGTGCTATCAGCACATGGCTGCATCAATTTGTGTTTCTGACTTCATATTCCTAAGTAAGGGTATGTTGCAACCAATCCTGTAACACCAGCAACTTTCACAGTGTATAACAGCAATATTGCAAATATGGCCCTGTGTTCCAGCCTCTGTCCTCCACCTATATACCAGGCTTTGTCCATATGTCATGCAGTAAGAGGTTTTTAAGTATTGGCCTATCATTATGTAGTGCTGATATTCTGCTATCGCTTCAGTAATGTTGTGGACTCCCACACATATTGTGGGGCAGGGTGCATATATATATACACGAGGGCTACAGCTGGACAAAACACATGTGACCTTGTACAGTCCAGAGATCAGTGTATGTAACACTGTTATATGCCCTTGCAAGTCATTCTATGAGAGAGGGGTATGCACCATTTTTTACCTAGGCTGTTACAACATGTGAGGGATATCAGTAGTAAGACACATGAAGGTATATGGCTGTACATTTTCATACATTTCACCATGGGAACAGTAGTGGGCTAGTACTTATTGTATTGCAGACAGTTCTGTTTGTCAGTGTAATAGTGATGTTTTAAGTTAAGCACTGTTATGTAACAGATACATTTTCATTGTGACAAATTAATTCTTTTCCACCTAGTGGTTGAGTACAGAGTGTAATTGGAGGCTTCTGAACTACATCTGTAATTAATTAGTGTTGATTGATTATTATCTTCCAGGCCAGTGTTTCTTTACAGTTGTACTACTTGAAGGCCTTGACCTGGACAGCAACATATGTTAAGCTTTCAGATTACTGTATAAAATGTTTTGTTTGAGAGTTGCATTACTCACTTATTATGTATTTCAAAACATAACTGCTGTATGAAATGGCATATACAATTGAAATAGTACACAAATAAACATTTCTATGTATGCAAATTGTGTTTGGTGCCATATCCTTTGACGTGTCTGTGGGTATATGTTTCATGCAATAATTGTCTTTAGTATGAAAGAATCAAATGCCATTTTAAAAGGTGGCACTTGTAGGAATATTGGCTGTTCGATATGCTGTGCACCCTCAAAATATATATATATCTTCTTAAACATATCTATAAGTAGTAATATATGTATATGTGTATGTATGTGTATATACATATATATGTATATATATATATATATATATATATATATATATACATACATACATATATATGTGTGTGTGTATGTGTATATATATATATATATATATATATATATATATATATGTGTGTGTGTGTGTGTGTGTGTGTGTGCGTATGTATCAATGGAATGTTTACTGCTTCCACACTGTACATTCCCTGTGGTACACAGATTGTTCTGCATGATATGTTATTGATATCCTGACATCGTACAGCTGAGATAGATTACTGTTAACTTGTTGCGGCTACGTTGTGTAGGGTCCTAGGTATGAGACTTGCAAGTGTTGGTGATTGTGTTGCAA
The DNA here is from genome assembly GCF_019279795.1 of Protopterus annectens. NCBI lineage: Eukaryota > Metazoa > Chordata > Ceratodontiformes > Protopteridae > Protopterus > Protopterus annectens. The sequence goes on along the minus strand of NC_056737.1, from coordinate 169,871,859 downwards.
GGCAAATCTGTTCAGCTGTGGAGGAGGGGATGATATCAATAATTACCAGAAGTACTTATTTTGGGCCCTCTCACCCCCATTAATGGTGCCTGTGGTCATATATGCATTTGTTGTGTTTATATATATATGTATATATATATGGGTTCATGTTAGAACGTCGACAACTGACTATATCGACAAGTAGCCCTGCAGCACCAAATAAATGAAACCTCAAAGCATCGACATTTCAAATAACCGACACTTACTCCATCGACAACACGCTACACCAACATCGCGTATTACAGGTAATGGGTATTAACATATGTGAGGTAGGGGATGTATTTATAAACTTATGTCACTTAGTCTGACATTATAACTACATCCCCCACTCAACATATATTAATACCCTTTACCTGTAATATGGGATAATGTGTAGCGTTGTGGGTAAAGTGGATTGTCGGTGAAGTCGTCTCGATGGAGTAAGTGTCGGTTATTTGAAATGTCGATGCTTAGAGGTTTCGTTTATTTGGTGCTGCAGGACTACGTGTCGATATTGTTAGTTGTCGACGTTCTAACATGAACCCATATATATATATATATATATATATATATATATATATATATATATATATATATATATATGTATATATATATATATGTGTGTGTGTGTGTGTGTGTGTGTGTGTGTGTGTGTGTGTGTGTGTGTGTGTGTGTGTGTGTCTGTGTGTGTATGCACACACACACACACACATATATATATATATATATATATATATATATATATATATATCTTTATATTTATATATATATATATATAGATATATATACATACATACATATATAGGTAGACAAATATATGTAGACATATATATATATATATATATATATATATATATATATATATATATATATATATATATACATACAGATATCTACATATATAAATGCATTTCCCCTACTGTTGAATGACTGTGCCTAATGCCATGTTTGAGAAATCATCAGATTTATTTGCATCTGAAATGGTTTAGTGGCAAATCACTTTGGCTATCGTGTGCAGGGTCCTTGGTTTGAGACTTGCAAGGGCTGCTTATTTTGTTGCTGGGCAGAACAGGAGCTGATGGAGGTCAAGTGATTAAGGCACTTTAAAGCAGTTATAAGCTGGTTTGTGCAGGTTTGCGTGGAGCTAAGTGATGCTTACGTGACCTTAGCTTCGCTTATGCCTGCTTACAGCTGCTTAAACCCACATTAATTTCAAATAAAGAAAAGAAAAAAAGGGAGATAGGAATTTTGTGAAATTGGAGAGTGAAGGGGACAAACAAGAGGAGAAACAAGTAGGGATGTGGAGGAAGGGTGTAGGAAAGCACCATCGCTCTGCATTGTTTTGGCAGCAACAGCTGCTTTCAGTGTAGGCAATTTAGAATTTGGAGCCTCACACACCCTACAGGGAGGTGTGTGGACATCATACATTATGGATGATTGGTAGGGTTAGATTGTGTGCTGGGTACATGTCTCTGGGCGAAATGTAGAGCTATGTATGGGACGTGATTTTTTTTGTGGGACCGATGCCCTTTTTTTATGGTGAGAGTGGGATATTAAGGAAGGATTATTGGTAAGTGTGGTGTGGGATTACTAAAAAACAAAAAGGTACCGAAATTAACACAGCTGAAGGTAAAACAAAAAACTTTAATGCACACAAAAGAGAGTTAGCTCGTTCATGGTGTGCTCTCACCGCTTCATCTGACTGTTCTCAACTAGTAACAAAAGCACTTTAATAGAATAAGTTAATCAGTCAATTAAGGCACTAATCAAAGCAACAATAATCTGAAAGAAAAATGTCACAACTGGAAAACAGGAAGATAAGCATATAGAAAACATAAAAATATAAAAAAATATAAAAACAGTCCTATACTTAGTGTTTGAGAGGTCTAGCTTTAAAAAAAGGCTTAAGAGAGGCAATTTCATTAAGACCTGATGTCTCATCAGCATTAAGAGAAAGGATCCATTTTTGCTCTGCAGATTCTGTATGATTCCAAAGGTCTCCCCTCTTAGACTCTCAGGAATAATCTCTAGTACAAAAAAAATTAAAGTTATGTTCCTATCCCTGGCACATAATATGCTTAGCAAGAGCATTAGTGTCTTTCCTGTTTCTAATGTCTCTCTGATGTTCCAGCACCCTGTCTTTGAGTTGTCTATAACTCATGGCTTCATAAAATGCATGACAAATAGTGCAGTAACTGAAATAAACAATGTTCTTCATACTGCAATCAGCATAAAAGTTTGTATCTATTTTATAGTGCATGTTGGGGGTATGTAAATAGGATTAGAGTGCACAAACGTGCACGCTGTGCAATTTCTGCATTTAAAAGTGCCATCCCTCTCTGACTGTAAAACCTTGTTAAAAGTAGAAGTATTACAGCACAAATGCCTTTTCAAAGATTTGTTATTTTTAAAAGAAAAGTGTTTTCTTTTAAAAATAACAAATCTTTGAAAAGGCATTTGTCCTATAATATTTCAATGTTTAACAAGGTTTTACAGTCAGAGAGGCATGGCACTTTTAAATGCAGAAATTGCACAGCCTACAAGTTTATACACTCTAATCCTATTTACATATACCCTAACATGCACTTTAAAATAGATATAAACTTTTATGCTGATTGCAGGACTAAGAACATTGTTTATTTCAGTTACTGCACTGTTTATCCTGCATTTTATGTAGGCATGAGTAATAGACAACTCAAAGACAGGGTGCTGGAACATCAGAGAGACATTAGAAACAGGAAATACACTAATGCTCTTGCTAAGCATATTATGTGCCAGGGACAGGAACATAATTTTAAATTTCTTGTGCTAGAGATTATTCCTGTGAGTCTAAGAGGTGGAGACCTTAGGAATAGCACAGAATCTGCAGTGCAAAAATGGATTATGTCTCTTAATGCTGATAAGACACCAGGTCTTAATGACGTTGTCTCTCTTAAGCCTTTTTTAAAAGCTACACCTCTCAAAAACTAAGTATAGGGCTGTTTTTTATATATTTGTTTATGGTTTCTATATGCTTTATTTGCTTGTTTTCCAGTTGTGACATTTTTCTTTCAGATAATTATTGCTTTGTTTAGTGCCTTAATTGACTGATTAACTTATGCTATTTGAGTGGGTTTCTTACTAGTTGAGAACAGTCTGATGAAGTGGTGAGAGCACACCATGAAAGCACTTACTCTCTTTTGTGTGCATTAAAGTTTTTTGCTTTACCTTCAGCTGTGTTAGTTTTGGTACCTTTTTGTTTTTTAGTAGTTTATTGTTATTGTACTGTTCTATTTTTATTCTCAGTATATTTTTTGCACAGTGTCGTGAGGGATGTTTGGTAGGAGAGGTTGCATTTGCAGACAGACAAGACAGCAGACAGAGGTGGTGTATGACACATAGGGGTGTAAACACCTTGATGGGAAGGGTGGTTGGGAATCTGAGGGTCATGAGCCCCCCAGATGGTAGTAGTGGCACTGATGTCCCCACCCAATGGCAGTCACCACTACTCCTTTACAGCCCCAAAGGTGGCTGTGCTAGGGACTGGGCTGGAGTGGCTGCCTGCCCCTCTAGCTGCGACAGCCTGCCCTCCACCTGGTGCAGGCTGTCAGACAGCTCTGTCTGGAGGACACTGTGCACCATGCCACAGACCTTGTCCCAGGTGACAACACCCTCACCACACCCACTTGCAGGGGGGGTGAGCCCCATTCCCTGCAGCGGTTCCACCCGAGAGTGGTGCAGGACCAGCAGATGAGGGAGGTCTGGGTTGGGTCCCAAACATGCTGGGACCTGGTGCCTCGGCCAGGTAGGGTGGGAGAGGTGGATGTGCTGAGATCTGCCTTCCCATATGTGCTATGGTGTGGAAATTAACAATGAATATCGGTTAGCCATGTACAACACATTACAACATTAGTCAAAATAGCATGCATGGATATTCCCATTTTCCCAAAACAGTGCAATTATAACAGTGCCATACCAAACAGTACCCATGCATATCTGGAATGGCATGCAGGGTTGAAACAGCATGCCAGTTAGTGGTATGTCAGGCAGGCAATAAGATGATTATTCAACAGGGAGTATTAGTATGCACACACTTTAAACAATGATAAACCAAACGGAAGAGTCCCATTAGCAGAGGTTTGTTTGGTTTCAGGCTGATGGTTGGCTCAGTTGAGTGGTGGGTGATGGGAACAGATTCAATTGACAACTGCTATCAAGTATATTTGTCAGTACACTACTATTCACTACTATGCATTCTGACCACACTTACACTCTCCCTCAGCCATAGGGCTGCTACAGCACACCAAAATCTGTAGATAACAGAGCAATTGTACCCTTATTTTAGTTATACACACCAGACCTGTTTCTATACCAATTTCTTTACCTGTGGGCTTGTGCAGATGAACTGTGTACACATTACATTTCTGTTTCTACACATATTTCAGATTCACATATTAGTTGCTGGCCCTGGAGTGTGTGCTGTGCCTTTCACATACATCTACTGTGACATTCTGTGTGTACATGTTTCTTGTCAACTGGGGAAACTACCTGTGATAGCGTGACACTTGAGTGGCTTGTCTGGGACAGACTGCAGAGTGTGGATGTCTATCTTGCATCTATTTGTAGGACTGGGGCTGATCAACACAGCATTTGTACACCTTTCATAGTTATATACATCATACTAATATTTCTATTCAGATTTTTTTTACCTGTGTGCCCTGGATGGAAAATGTATGTGTTGCAGTACATTATTTTTTTCTATTCAGATTGCAGTTTACAACTGTAGAACCAGACTGAGATATTAGTGGCGGTCCCTGGATTCAAAATGTGCCGTGTATGCAAAATTGAACTACAGCACTGGTCCTTATCAAAGTGAGCTACTGGGGAGTTGTGAGTTATTTGTGACATTTCTATCTAGTACATATTTTTGTGCACAGTACTTTTATTATGACATGTTGCATTATTTGTTTCCCATTTTCAGTGTAAATTATGCATACACAACAGAGATTGGTGTCACTGTTTGTGAAACATATGCACATTAGCTGGATTGTGCATTTGACTGTTTTACAATTGCATACTGCAATTTAGATTCCTGAGTACACAGTGTAGGTTTTAAGTCTGCACCTGTTAGCCTTATACATTTCTCAGTACATTCACAGCTACATAGGGCTGAAATTGAAAACTTAACACAGGACAATGCTGGCAGACAAACAAGTAAAACACATTCTGATGGGAATATGTATTGTTGCTTTTTTCCAGTTATTTGACATACCCATTCTACAGTATGCAGACAAGCAGTGCTAAACAAGTTCACCTCAGTTAATGCATTCTGCAGGATGTACACATTTCTATTTATCAGGTACAAGTGAGATGACACACACCAGTGTTTGGGATCACCTTTATTAGTTTTGACATACATATCTGTGTACGGCTCAGAAATCCACAATTTCTATACCTGCATGATCTGCACAGGGGAATGCTTTTCATTTCTAAATATTACAGTAGCCCTGACATGGCACTTTCTTGGCAGGTTCACTCAGACACACTCATACATATTCTAATATTCCTCTTCTGCATATTGTACCTTATTTGCTACTGATATCTGTATTACACAGCAGCTGGGAGTACTCCATTGTAACACTGGCAGCCTGACTCAGGTATTTATTCCTGACTTTTACAGCACAATTATATATACAGGCAGTACTACCATTACTATAATTTTGATTTCTTACTGCTAATAGTATTGGGTATTCTGTACTCAACATACTGCCAACACAGCTGGGCCAGTTATTGGGCATGCGCCTCCACATTCTGGGACCTCACTGCAGCAGCTGTATGGGGAGACATCACACATTAATCACACCTGCACAGTCACAAGTTTAACTTTTTTCATACTTAGTTAGAGATACATAAGACTGCATACTTACAGACAGGTGGGACATCCTGAACTCAGACTTCTTGGATCCACTTGTCCAAGAGAGCACCCCTCCTCTGCTCAGGTCATTATGGTGATGATGTACATGCTCACCAGTCTGGGGTATGCCAGTGGCACTGGTGAAATCACATGCAAGCTGGTCCCAGGCTTCTGCTTTGTACTGTGAGCCCTGGTGCTGGCTCTGCAGCAGCCTGCCATCATGGTTTTTAACTAGGAGTCCAACCATGACCCTGGACTTCTGGTTGCTCCAACATTGTACTCGGAAGTGCACACCTTCACCAACGCCAGACATTTTGGTTCTGCAGTGTGCAGTCCCAAATGGTTATGGCTATATTCCCACCTGTGTGGTTTAAATAGGGTAGTTTTCCTGTACTTTTTCTTGATTGGCCAATTTTAATATGCTGCACAATGCTTAGCGCCACACAAATCGCATAGCAATGCTTACATTAGCAAAGCATTGCTTAAATATATTTTTTTTTCATTAAATTTATAAATTATTTTTTACATTTATATTTTACATATTCCAACTCCTACTGTGCTATAAGTGAGCCATATGATTGACATCTATCATTCAAAATTCTTAAAAGTTTATTAAATAAGAGGGGATTTGAATCAAGCATGTTATACATGCTATACCATGGCAGTACCACTATGCTACAGCACCTTGGTTATGTTTTCTATCACAGTAGCACTTGTCTATCATTTTCAGGATTTCAGCCAGTCTAAGCATAGCGGTGCGCCACGCAAACAACCTGCGTGGCACTTAAACTTCAGATTTATTTCATGAAAAAAAATATGATTACATTTTTTATTTTGTATCCCTTTCCCCTTGCCCTACTGCTTCCATGCATGTAGGGCAAGAGTGCATACATTTGGGGATGTGCACTTTAAGGCTGCTGCCTTCTAGGTGTTTGTGTTTTTTTTTCAGTGTCTGCAGACACTGAAATGTTAGCTATTTACATTTCAGTGTCTGCGGACACTCCTTTACTATATAATATTAGAACCAAGCTATAATATTATATAGATTGATGCTCATCTGTGTCAAAAAGTGCCATATGGCACTTTCAAAGTGAAGGGGGCATGTTTCAGGTGCAGGCACTGCTGACACATGCCCCCTGCGCTCAGTCCTGGTTTGTGTCCATTTAGTTTACATAGCAGCATGCCTTCATGCATATGCAAGGTGCGCTGCTATCCTAAATGGACACGAACTACTCCATGCAAAAATAGCTTTATTCTTGCATGGAGCTTCATGAATCCAGGGGATTGTTTAACTGTATGCACATAAACAAATTTACAAATTTGAACAGGTTTCATGGCAGTAAGCTTTATATTCACACATTCACTCAGCTCAGACTTATAGGTTGATAGGTTCATAGGTTCATACTAGGCTATCTGCCCTAGGGCATTTATAAGCCCAGCCAGAGTGTGTATGGCTTTCGCCACCCATTTTAAATTAATTTTGCTATGCCCTTTTTCGAGGTTAGTATACTGTGCCTCTTTCTAACAGTGACACAGAAGTGATACCCAGGGTAAACCTACGATCTCCCATCCACTCATCAAGATTCCTCTTGAAGAGAGTCAGTGAGGGACTCTGCCTAACCTGGACTGGGATTTTATTCCAGAGTGAACGGAGCCTCTGGATTATGAATCTGTCCCTCCAGCATGTCCTATTTATTTCAGTGCTGAGGTTCAAGTTCCTCGAGCGCTTAGCTCGATGGGATTTGGATTTTCTGAGGTGCAGCATGTCCATTAATTCCGGGTTGGACATGGCTTTATACGTCAGGCACAGATCGCCTCTGAGCAGGCGGTATGCCACTGAGTAGAGCTAGAGTTTCTTTAACCGGGCAGCATATGGCATCTGTTTGAGCCCCTTGATCCTCTTGGTGAGGTACTTTTGGGGTCTTTCCAGTTGCTGCAGGTGTCTGGTAAGGTACATCCCAAATAGGGCATTGTACTCAATTATGGGCCTGATCAGGGATGAGTAAAGAGGCACGATGACCTCCCCTGATCTAGATGTGAATCCCTTCATGATTAGGTGGGCTATATAAAATGTTTTTCTAACCACTTTGGCCACGTGGTTGTCAAATGAGAGATTACTATCAACTTGGGTCCCCAGGTCCCTAATTACTTCTTCTGTACTTAATGGATTACCACCTATGTAGTAATTTGTGGGCACTTTGTTTTTGCCAAAGGGGATGACTATACTCTTTTTGGTGTTTAGCTTGAGGCCATGGCTCTGGCACCAGTTGTCTGTTTCTATGAGGCCCTTTCGGAGGATGCTTGTGTCGGCTGAAGAGTCTATTATGGCGCCCAGTTTGCAGTCATCTGCGAACTTGGTCAGCCACAGTCCTTCCATGTTGGCCTGTACCTCTGAGAAATATATACCGAACAAGAGAGGTCCCAGGACTGAGCCTTGTGGGATGCCACTTGTAACTGGTTTGGAGTCTGACATGGCTCCAGCTATTCTAACCATGTGGGTTCTGTCCTTGAGCCAGTTTGCAACCCATCTAGTGACATAGGGGTTTATATTTAAGGTTCATAGGTTCATAGGTTGGTACTAGGCTATCAGCCTTAGGGCCTATACAAGCCTAGCCATAACAATTCCCTGGCTATTTCTTCCCACATTATTTACTTTCCTGGACCCCTGTCTAGCAGGGCAACTGACGTGATCCCTGGGGTGAATTTCCTTTCTCCCATCCAATCGTCAAGGTTCCTCTTGAAGAGGTCCAAAGAGGCACTCTGCTTGACATGTATGGGCAATCTATTCCAGAGTCTGGGGAGTCTCTGGGTCAGGAACCTATCCCTCCAGCATGTTTTGTTTATTGTGATGACAAGGTTTAGATCCCTGGAGTGTGTAGCTCTGAGGGATTGGGATTTCTTTAAGTGTAGCATGTCCAACAGCTCTGGGTTTGACATGGCCTTGTATGTTAAGCAGAGATCTCCTCTGAGTAGATGATATGCGACAGAGTATAGCTGGAGTTTTTAAAGCGGTCAGCGTAGGGCATCTGCTTTAGGCCTGTGATTCTTTTAGTGAGGTATTTCTGAGGCCTTTCCAGTTGTTGCAGATGTCTTGAGAGGTACATACCAAATGGGGCGTTGTATTCTATAATGGGTCTAATGAGGGATGAGTACAGTGGGACAATGACCTCCTTTTTTCTGTATGAAAAGCCCTTCGTGATGAGGTGTGCCACATAGAAGGATTTCCTGACTGTTGTGGCGATGTGGTTATCGAAGGTGAGACCACTGTCCACCTGTGTCCCTAAGTATCTTATCACACTTTCTGTGTTTAGTGTACTGCCACCTATATGGTAATTCATGGATACATGTTTTTTCCCAAAGGGGATAACAATACATTTCTTGGCATTGAGCTTGAACCCATGGCTCTGGCACCAAGCATCTGTTTCTGTAAGGCTCTTTTGTAGAGTATCCACATCATTTGGGGATTCAATAATGGCTCCCAGTTTGCAGTCATCTGCAAACTTTGTTAGCCAGAGTCCCTTAGTGTTGACCTGTACTTCAGAGAAGTAGATGCCAAACAAGAGCGGCCCCAGGACTGAACCCTGAGGTACTCCACTTGTCACTTGTCTGGAGCTTATCTATAATGCCCGAGTGGGGTTTTGTATCGAAGGCTTTTTCGAGGTCCAGGTAGGCTGTGTGGACCACCTTCCCCTCGTCAATGGCCTTGGTGACTGTTTCAAAGAAATCGACCAGGTTTAAGAGGCAGGATCTGCCCTTAACAAAGCTGAACTGGGTAGGATCCAGTGTCTGTAGGTCCCCAATATCTTTATTTATAAGGTCCATGATGATCCTTTCCATAGCTTTGCAGACCAAGCTAGTGAGACTTATGGGGCGATAGTTTCCAGGATCCGTTGAGGCACCACCTTTGTGGAGAGGGACCACTGTTGCTGTACGCCACTCTTTGGGTACATATCCTGTAGTAAGGCTGAGATTGAACAGTAGTTTTAGGTTTGGGTTTAGCTCTTCTTGGAGTTCATGTAGGGCCTTGGCCGGGTCACCATCTGGTCCCATTGATGCTGTGTTTCTTGCTTTGGAGAGGGCAGCTCTTACCTGAGCATCTGAGATGTCAGGGGGGCAGCACTTTGCTGGGATAGATATTAGCCCTTTTGGTGGGGAGGGGGGAGAGAAGTTTGCGCTGAACAGGTCAGCTAGAATGTTGGCAATGTCTGTGGGTTTGGTGTATTTTTTGTCATTTTGGACTAATTCTGAGCATATCTGGGAATCCCCACCCAGGTTCCTAACATAACTAAAGAAAGCCTTGTGATTATCCTTAGCGTCCTGTGCAATTTTTCTCTCAAAGCTGGCCTTAGATGATTTTATGAGTGCCCGTAGTCTTTTGCTATTACTGATCAGAGATGCCTTCCCTTTTTGGGATTTTGCTCTATCATGTAGTAGCTTCCTCCTTCTATTGTATAGTTTGTTTATGGCTGGGGTCCACCAGACAGGATGTCTGCCTTTGGAGGATTGGGTCTTGGTTTTATTTGGGATTGCATGATCCATGCATTCCTGAAGGTGTTCATAGAATGCGTTTATAAAGGATTTTGTGGTCTGGGCCGTATTATCCACAGGCCCGGGGGCTTTGAAGAATTCCACCTCAGTTTTGAGGAGTGTGAAATTTGCTTTAGAGAAGTTTTTCACTGTGGTTTTCTGGGTATGGGGTGGGGTTGGGATGTGAATATCTAGTGAGATTAGTTTATGGTCTGATCTTACCAGTGAGGGATACACTTCTGGTCTGGAGCATAGTGTCCCCATGTTGGTGATGATCAGGTCCAGTATGTTTTCCCCTCTTGTGGGAGTGGTAACAAGTTGTTCCATAGCATTTGAGTTTATAAATTCTAGGAACCTTTGGGCTAGGGTGTTGGAGCTAGAGTAATGCTCCCAGTCTATGTTTGGGTAGTTGAAGTTGCCCAGTATAATGGTGTTTGGAGAGATATCTTGGATAGCTTGGAAGTGGATGGTATAAAGGTAAGGATGAGGCTGAACATACTAGCTATCCAGGAGACAAAGATGGGAGGGCAGTGCAGCAAAGCCACTTGGTTTGGGATCCAGAATCTACTAGTCAGGAAGAGGACAGGCTAGAAATGGTGTGTGAATTGTGGTGAAGGAGAGGTTTCAGAAGGCAGTGAGGGATGTCATCAGAATAAGTGACAATCAGATTCTATTGTAATGATACGGCAGAATTCATAATCTCATCCTATGCCCCAAAGCAGGGTTGTCATAGTGAGGAAAAGAATGCATTCAGACAGCAGTTGCAGAACCTAGTAGATAAAGCAGGACAACATGAATTGGTGTTGATAATGGGTGACTGGAATGCACATATTGGGGCAGACAGACCAGAATATGAGGACTGCCTGAGCCCATACCTCTCAACCTCTTAGAGCAAGAAATCTGGACAAAGCCATAATTTAAAGTAGGACACAAACCCCAAAATAGGGACAATTTTAAATATTGCTCTTATAAATTTAGAAGGTTGATAGAATAACAGGTTTTGCATTAACATGAATTTTCTGAAGGGTATGTAGTCTGAAATCGAAATGTATGTTGTTATTTTCTAACTGCAATCTTTAATGGCTTGCCACTAACTTGCTAGAAAACCACAATTTTATGAAAAAATAGATCAAAATTACAAAGCAAAACTTAGACATTCTGCAAAATTCTGTACAGTTGAGTGGTATGCCTGGGACCACATGGGTGGGACAACAGGGATAAAGAAGGAGATGCCATTCTAGACTTCTGTCTGGCAATAGCTTGATAGTAGCCAATACGTCACTTAGAAAGTGAGATAGTCCGCATCATCATATTCAAGAGTGGTCAACATGCAAGTCAGGTAGACTTCCTCCTAATAAGTAAAGGACACTGGAGTAGAATCAGAGATTACAAAGTCATCTCCAGTACAAAAGTTGGCCCACAGCATAAACCACTAGTTGCCACATTGACACAATTAGCTGCAAGCAGTTTTCAGAGAAGACTCTAAGGTCAATAGAGACCAGGCTGAAGACCTGGAAGTTGACTGGAGAAAAAGCACAACAGTTCAAGGAATTACTCAGTGATCTAGCACCTCAAGAAGAAGAAGGGCAGTGGCTTCAAAAAGCATGTGTGAGGACACAGCCAAATATGAAAATAAGGTACATAAGGAAAACTGGTGGTGGAATGCAAAAGTCCAGGAAATCATCAGTGGAGAAAAAAGTGGAAAATAGAAAAGATGGTCAGGCTAGAAAGGAATATTGGTTGGCTAATAAAGAAGCTAAGAAAGGAGGCACTCTACCAGCATCTGGAAAGTCGCTCAGTAGATGACACAAATAATTTATATCAGGTTGCAAGGCAAAGACAGAAAGATAAAGATAGTCTGACACCTTTCATAAGGGATGCCAGCAACAACCTGCTTAACAGGCCATAGGACATCAAAGGCAAATGGAAGGAGTACTTCTAGCAGCTGCTGAATGAAGAAATCCCCACAGAGGCTGTGCTACCCTGACACAGCCTATAATGACAGAAGAAGAGGAACTCACCACAAAAGAAGTAAGAACAGCACTAAGGAAAATGAAGTCAGGGAAATCAGTAAGTTCTGATGAGGTCACAGGAAATATGATAAAGTTGCTGGGTGAGATAGACAAGCAATGCAATGTGGAGAGAAAGGCTTATCTCAGTTGACTGCAGAATAAACATACTAGTGCCAGTATTAAGAACAAAGGTGCATGCACAGCTGTGGGCAGTACAGAGGTATCATACTCCTATCATATTGCATGAAAGTTCTGGAGAAGGTGATTGTTAAATGAATACGTAGAACAGTAGAAAGTAAGATGAGAGATGAGCAGTATGCATTCGGATCAGGATGCAATACAACTGACCTGATGTTTGCAGTGAGATAGATAGCTGAGAAGATGAGGAAAGAGTCCATCTGGGCATTCTTAGATTTGGAGAATGCATATGACAAAGTCCCAAGAAAGCTGACTTGGGCAGTCCTGCAGTTGTTTGAAGTCTCAGTAACATTAGTAGAATTACCGCAAGCTATGTATAAGAACTCAATGACTCAAGTGTGAACAGTGTTTGGCCTCATAGAGGGGCCCCAGTGGGAGTGGATATGCATCAGGGCTCACCTGTGAGCCTACTGCTATTCATACTGGTGGTGGACTACATTATCAAACAAGTATGTCTGTATGCAGCAGCTTTGTTGATCTGTCCTCTCAATGTGGCATTACAAGCGGACTCTGAGCAAGACCTTCAGCAAAGGATAAGGGAATGGAATACAAAACTGAAGGCACATGGGATGAAACTAAGTACAGATAAGACAGTGGTAATGACAGCAAATGGGAAAAATTAGAAGAAGCTGAGAAGTGAGACAGAAGATAAGATAGTGGTACAGGATAACAGCTTCAAATATCTGGAAGAGTGGTCGAGGAGAAGGGAAGGATGAATGAGGGGGTCAAAGCTAGAATCAGAGTAGCTGCAACCAACTGGCACAGTCTAGTAGGTGTAGCATATGACAGATGAATGTCAAAGAAGGTAAAATGTAAGGTGTACAAAACAGTGATGAGACAAGTAGTACTGTATGGTACAGAAATCTGGGCAGTAAAGGCAGAGCAGCTGAGGAAGCTAGAGGTGATTGCTATGAAGTGCCTGAAATGGGTGGTAGGATGGACACTGTGGGACAGACAAAGAAATGAGGACATAAGAGCAAAGGCCAAAGTAACTCTAATTACATAAAAGGTCAAAAAGAACAGATTATGGTAGTTTGAGCATATGTGCAGAAAAGCAGTAGATAATCTAGTGACAGACAAGAAGAACACAAGAAGAAACAAGGGGATGGATTGGGTGAGAGAAGGCCTGTGACAATCAGGCATGAGTGTCAAAGAAGGCAGGAGAATGGCATTGAATAGAGAGAGATGGTAACAGTTGACACTGCACTCCAACCCCATGTAGAAAAATGGGAAAAAGGGGAATCAAGATGATGACGATGATGGTGAACTAGTTACAAAAGTGGTTAACAGTGGTTATCCTGTAGTTAAGAAATTTATGAACTGAAACTTACAGAAAAATTATAGGAGATATGCAGCTGATATATTGCTTTACTAAACAGTGACCATTTAAGCTGTGATATCCATTGCAGGAAATCAGTCATCCCTGTTAAAATATGATGCTGCCTACATACTGCCCATAAAAAGTTATACCTTTAACCACATTCTGCACTGGTTGCTTTCCATATCAAATATGTGAAATAAATGATATGATGATTATTCAAAAACTGCCTAGTGCATATACATTTTCTAGCCTAATTTCATTGTTACTACTTACCAAACAGGATTCCCTATACACCTGCCCAAGGGACAATGTTCAAATCTCAAGCAATCAAGCAATAAAAAAGGACAAGTATAAAATCAATACATTTCTGAACTGTGTAATATGTTAATAATATTTTTCTGAAAATATTACATTAGCATTATATTACTATTGTTCTGACACATGGAAATATAACCAGTAATATAGGCTTAAAGTAATAGTATCCTCAAGTCTTCTTAACTTATGAATGGCTCAGTAGTGTAGTGGCCCATAATGAATAAAATATTCATGAATTTGTAGCTCAAAATAACTATGCTGATCTAAAGGTTTCATCCCCAACAAGGTTTTTTCCATTGTATTTCCTGTAAAGAATGGACATTTTTATTTTACTTTATATTATTTTACTAGTATACACTGATTGATACAAACCCCAGGATTCAGTAAACTTCCGTGCAGAAATAGCTTATTCCTGCATGGAAATGACCATTTAAGAGCAGCACAGTAGCGTGCCATGCATAGTTATGAAGGCGCACTGCCTCTGCTACTAAACGGACATGGAGTATGGATGAGTGCAGGGGGTTTGTCTGAGGGCAGAGCTCTCACAATATACACGCCCCTGCATTCAAGAATTGCCAATGAGCGAGAACAGTCATATAGGGGGTTGCCACCTTTTCAAATGCCCAAAGTGGGACTGTTAGTGTACAAACATGACATGTTGCAGGACAAAACACCACAGCCATTGCAAAGGGCAACACCCCACTTTCCAGGAAAACTCTACGCTCATAGTAACAGCAACATGCCAGGATTTCTGGCAAATATGCAGATGCATGCAGAGATCCACAGCAATAAGTGAAACCTGTCCCTTCTTTGAGAAAATAACACTAGAAATATATTTTTTATCAGACTGATTAAATTTAACCATAGCTGCGTGGGTTAGCCCATTGCTTAGCTACGCATACTCTAGCTTAAATGACACAAGAAGGTAAATAGCAAGATGCATTCATTCAGTAGAAGTAATAGTGTAGTGGTTAGAGTGTTTGCTTTAAGACTACTCTTTCCTGGCTCAATCATCACTGTAGCATTTTCCTAGTGAAAACAATTCAAAACATTTTTTTTGCTGTATAATCTACTAAATAACATATATTTCTGAACTGGAGTACTGCATTAAGTGCAGATGTGAGGTGTGATTGTTATAATATGGTAAAATCCACAGATAAACACAAGTGCCCCATACAGTATATGTACACATGAATCAGGGATATTAAACAAAGTTATAATATGTAATGAATGATAAATCAATGCCATACAGCAAATAGTGTATAAAATGTATAAAGTGTCCAAATCTACCACGTTCCCATGACCCATGTTTCTTTTCTTTCTAAATTAGTGTGGGGGTAAGTGGGAGTAAGCACTTTTAAGCAGTAGTAAGCGGGTTTAATCCTGTTTGCACGGGGGTAAGCAATGCCTACACAGGATAAGCAATTTAGAGGCTAACTGACTGTAAGAATATTTAATTGGAAGTTAACATTGCTTACCATCGTGCAAACCCATGCAAACCCACCTACAACTGCTTAAAAGTGCCTTAATCACTCTGTATCTAACAGTCCTTGTTCTGCCCAGCAACAAAACAATCAGCCTTTGCAAGTCTCAAACTCAGGACTTTGCACACCATAGCCACAGTGATTTACCACTACACCATACCAGCTGTACATAAAACTGAGGTATACTCAAACAGATCCTCACTATAGCAAAATCACATTTTATATGTGAAAGGAATTTATAAACAATTATTTGTTGTAGAACCTACTAAATAACATATATTTGCAAACTGCAGTACTGCATTAAGTCCATCTGTGAGTTGTCATTGTAATAAACTGGTGAAACCCCCCTTATAAACACAAGTACCTCATACAGTGTACGTATACATGAATAATGGATACTAAACAAATGTATAACGTAATGAATGATAAATCAATGCCAAACAGCAAAGAGTGTGCAAATTTAAAAATAAGCAACTCTAAGCATTGCACACCTCTGCTTACCAGGTGTAAGCAATGCATAGTCCAGCTAAATAGATTTGCCCATTGGTATGCCCCTTTAAGTAATGCCAACCTTAGGTAAGCAGGTTTGTCCATAGTTTAGCATTTTCAAAACCATGTAATCACAGCAAAGTGTGGGAAATTGGACCTATTTAAACATCACAGGTGGAAATACATCTCATAACTGGTTTCAGCTTCCTCCTGTAGGCACAATGGCCATTGTTGGGGAAGGATCACACTTCTGAGCGCAGTGCTGGGGCATCTAGGAATCTAAGGTCATGGCAGGACTCCTGGTAAAAGACCATGAAGAGAGACTGCTGGAGGACCAGTACCAGGGTTCCCAATATAAAGCGGAAGCTTAGGACCGTCTCGCCCATGACCTCACCAGTGCCACTGGCATCCCTTGAACTGGTGAGCAGGTCAGGCATTACTATGGTGACCTAAAACAGAGGAAGTGGGAGCTCTTGGATAAGTGTGTAAGTACACATTCTACTAACTGTTTAATAATTGCCTAGCTTGTGTATATTATGGATAGGTATGGCTAAATATTCCTCTATGTCTCTGACAGCTTTAGCGGAGCTGGCTGTGAATCAGGAAGCCTATGCATGTAGGCTGCAAAGGCTGCATTGCGAGGCAGGTTAATATTAACCTTGCATGTACTGTCATAAGAAATAAATCTAAAAGTAGTAGAAAGTAAATTGCCAGTATAAATCCTGTATTGTGTATCGGATGTACTGAATAAACCAGACAATATGGCAGGAAGAGTCTCATATAGGTTGTATGTAAATAAAAGGGTAACGCCTGGCAATAAAGGTCTAACTCCTGGACTGCTTGTGTTTACTCTGGTATCATATGGTAATGTAGTGTTGCATTCTCTTAATAGTACTGTTGTATTAAGCACTGTTACCCACACTGTGCTACATAAATAAAATGTGTAGGAATGTCTGTATATGATTGTTGTAATTACAAGGTCATATTGTACAACTGAAGGAGACTTAGAAAAGGGTGAAAAAATGCACAACAAAATGCAATTAGCACACTCAGTTGTGAAGTAAACCATTGTATCTTTCGCACACACAGCCATGGTTCAAATCCTGGGAGTGATAGTAAGCTG
Organism: Protopterus annectens; assembly: GCF_019279795.1. Classification (NCBI taxonomy): domain Eukaryota; kingdom Metazoa; phylum Chordata; order Ceratodontiformes; family Protopteridae; genus Protopterus; species Protopterus annectens. Next base: position 169,854,479 of record NC_056737.1, on the reverse strand, counting down.
TATGTATAATCATACCCCTCAACTCTACAGATTTTGTCAGAAAGTTCAGATAATTTGGCTTATATTTTCTGCCTATCACCCTGTCCCAGTGGCAAATCAGTGGGATGATTCCAGAAGTTTTGGCAGCAAATAATGACATACAACTGATTGTC
>NC_056737.1:169620784-169853827 GCF_019279795.1 Protopterus annectens | reverse complement strand
TATATATATATGTGTGTGTGTGTGTGTGTGTGTGTGTGTGTGTGTGTGTGTGTATTTATCCATATATGCATGAATATATATGTATATGTGTGTATATGTATATATATATATATATATATATATATATATATATATATATATATATATAGATATATATATATATATGTATATATATACACATAGATGTATAACATATGTCCATAACATGCAGTGGAGTCATACCTCAGCACGAGTAGTCACTACTTCTTAGTGCAAGAGAATGTCATGTAAGTATTGCAGGTATAAATGTAGATTGTTGCTACTGTAACAGTGGTTATCTTAACAGAAATGTTGTGTGGGAAGTCACATCTGATATTGACATGTACGCCATCAGTTGCTAACAGACATCATAAGGTCATCATAGTGCAGTACCGCAGAAATCACAGTAATGATCCTGTGGAATACAACAGAGATATGACCAATAAATGTGGACAGTCTGACACATCTGGTCAGTCCAGAGGTATACACAGAAAACCTTAGTGCAAGACGTGTGGACCAAGCCTGACAAAGTGGATGTTTACAGACATGTAAATGGGGATATCAATGCTGAAATAGATAAACTCACACAGTTTATGCATTCACGCACTCCTCTCTGTCCTGACACATAATAACCAAAGCAGCAGATGTCACAAGCCCACATACAACCCACTAGTTAGTGACATACATCTGCACAGCATGCCACTGCTTTGTCAGAAATACACAACAGTTGTGGTGGTCTGGCAACAGTGCATCTGACAAATATCTGGACATAACATCACACTGGCTAAGTACACTGAGCTTCTAGGCATGTCACAAAGCACTGTGAAAACTACAAGCAGACTGCTACAACACTGGCCTACATTTCTTATGGGGGAATACACATGTACCTGCAAATATAGCAGGTTCTACAGGGATGTAACAGCACAGAGTAACAGACACTTGTGTGAAAGCGCATACCCACAACCAATCTGAACACAGCCACAGTCACATATGGTAAGTGCGCTTAATATTACAGTACATGGACTGTGTGATCAACACCATCCTCATATTTGCCACTCACACACTAACCCTACATATAGTGGGCCAATACACAATGTATTCTGATGTCTGACTGTGGTATGGGACATGTGTTGGTCTGGCCCTACAAACATGTACGTCAATAGGGTACTATACACTGGAGCAGCATGCAACATCAGATAGAACAGGACCAAGAACAATTAAAATTGAAAACCCCGAAGGAAGCTTACTGCAGATGTGATACAATAATCCAATGAACAAGCGGTAGATACAATAATCCAATGAACAAGCGGTAGATACAATAATCCAATGAACAAGCGGTAGATACAATAATCCAATGAACAAGCGGTAAATACAATAATCCAATGAACAAGCGGTAGATACAATAATCCAATGAACAAGCGGTAGATACAATAATCCAATGAACAAGCGGTAGATACAATAATCCAATGAACAAGCGGTAGATACAATAATCCAATGAACAAGCGGTTTTCGTTCAGGACCAAGAACAATGACATCTTCCACAATCTATACAGAAGCCAAGTTACATATTCACAATACACACTCTGTCAACAATCACAATAAGTACACAGGCCTCACTACTGTACACATTACAACAGAATGTCCAGGTTCTGTCCTCAAATATAAGCCCTACTATACATAACATGTCTAGTAGTCTGATATCTCAATGGCTTATCAGGTATGATGTCAGTAAATAATGATGTACTGAACATATGCACCTCTTACTGCATGACATATGTACAAAGATTGACATAGTTGTGGCTGGAGGAACAAGCACAGGGCCAATATTGACATGTTGCTGTGATAAACTCATACATTTACTACTGTAACGGGGCTTGTTATGACATATGTCTTCTGAGGGATATGAAATCAGTAACTCACATGTCTGTCACCATGTCCTGACTGCAATTCTCAGAGTATGCTACTGCATTTCTAAAGCTAGGACATGTGTGAGTAACACAACACATGTAAGACTCCAAACACTGGCCAGTCTGCAGATAGCCCTACAGGTGAGAGTTTCCTCAACCACATAACACCGGCATGACATATTAAATCATGTAGACCAGCCATATCCACACAAACCCTATTAAACCAACATTACTTCAAATGTAGAAGATCAAGACTTACATTCTGTCATCATGTCCTCATCCCCCTCTTGTTTGTTGGCCTGTCTCCACAGTGTATGTTGTAAGAGGTATATCCCACTACCCTCTGTGATGCTGTTTGCCAAACACTGACATGAAGTCCTGCTCACAGTGAATGAAAAGGGTCAACACCCACATGATGTTCTTAGTTACAGGAGTGTGTTTCCATGCTAGTGGTTATGGGAATGATACCACTGCTGTTCCAGATGCAATCTGCTAGTGGGGGACTGCAATTCATGCACAGGCCATCAGCTGATAATGAGCATCACTTACAAAACACAAGCTGCTGCCTAAGCAAAGCAGGTGTACTTTTCCACATCCACCAGGGAAGGAGTGAGACAGACAGAGACAAAGTAAGAAAGGAAGGGGGTAGGAGAGTAAGAGCTAAGCATGTTTGTGTCACACACTTAACAGTACTGGGTTCCAACCCCTGCCTGACTATGTATTGCTAATACATTTTTATGCAGTTATTGCATGTGCCACAGAGCTTACATGTTGGAGAGCTCTCCAAAGGTATCTTTGAAGGTGAGTGACATTCATAACAGTGATAAAGAAGGGATAAGGTAAGTGTAGTACATGTGTCTGTCCACAAAACAGGTGTCAAGGAAGACACAACCACACTCTCTCAGGGACTCACACACATTATCACAGTTAGCAGGGTCAGGATTAGAATTCCTAACTAACTATTTTGCTACACTACAGTATTATGCAGGTATCACATGCACCACAGAGGTTATCATATGGGCAACGGGTATGTCAAGGTGACTGACATCAGAAGGCATGCTACAGTAAGGCAATGGGAGGTGTAGTGAGTGTGAATGGATTCAAAATCATTAATCCCCACATACACACAGACACAGATTTGCCAGTACTGGCATGCATGGGTTCATTACTTCATAGGTGTGTAGTACTTAACTGTGCCAGAAGGCTGTACAAGGCTTGGATAAGGGTATACCTTGGCAACATGCCACATGACAATGGTTTACAGTGTGGCTCAAGGGTGTAGTCCTTGGACTGGCCCACACAGGTGAGTACTTTATTCATCATCCACTCATCTGGGTTATTATTGTGGGTAGCCAGTGCTGTGCAATGCTTGCCATGTATGTGTTCTATATTCCATAAAATGGATGGTGTCTGGGTTGTGCACATGTCCCACATGCATGTTCTGTGACATGTAGAAGTGTACTGGGGGTGTCTGAGATATGTTGCGTGGACAGATTGTTATCATTTGATGTGGCATTCCTGATCTCATGTGGTGAGAACTGGCTATGGAACTGAGGTTGTGCCTGCACCTATATTGACAGCATGATACAGGTATTCACTGGTGTTAGTTGCATCTGTCCATACAGGGCATGTGTATAAGGCATGGTGTTTCCTTTGTGGGTTACATATGCCGACTCTACAGTTGTTTCAGGCGTCCAGTGGGGAACATAGCAAAGGACCACTGGAAACAATTATTTGCCTATTATAGGGATGGAACAGGTTCACATGTCCTCTGTAGTCCACTGCAATCACTCCGTGGTTACTATCTGTGGGCAATATGCAGGGAACTACCAATATAGTGGTTGTTGCCTAGCCAAGTGTATTTGTGTATGAGACATGGGTGGAGAGTGTTCTCTGGGTAATACAAGGGTTGCCTATATTATTCACCAATCCATAATGTCACATGTAGGGGTATGGATGATCTACACCAGCCTCTCTGCTGTTTGACATCTGTTGTCCTTGTAAGGTGGACATTGTGAAATATAGTAGGTCCTCAATATAAGAAATTTGCAAAACCCGCCCCACAATGAGTCCTCTTATTACACAATCACAGCTACCTCCACACAGGATACTGATGACAGTTTTACACACACACACACACACACACACACACACACACACACACACACACACACACACACACACATGACAGTACTGAGATTCAAACCCCTACCTTGCTATGTATTGCTACTACAGTGTGCTGCATTTATTGGACATGCCACAGAGCTAATAGGGCTAGCCCTTCTCCAAAGGTATATTTCAAGGTGAATAACATCAGCAGGCTTGCCAAAGTAGGGCAATGTAAAGTGTAGTGACTGCTACTGGCCTCAAAAGCATTGATCCATACACACACAGAGTCTCACAATTGCTATATCTGGGATTAGAACTTCTACCTAATTAGTACATCACACTATAGCATTAAGAAGTCATAGGATGCACCACGGGGGTTATAGGGCCAAAGGTGTATTTCAAGGTGAATGACATCAGCAGGCTTGCCAAAGTAGGGCAATGGAAAGTGTAGTGACTGTGACTGGCCTCAAAAGCATTTATCCCTACACACACACTTAAACAAACACACACACAGAGTCTTACAGTTGCCATGTCTGGGATTAGAATTCATACCTAACTAATACATCACACTATAGCATTATGCAGTTATAGCATGCATCATGGAGCTTATAGGGTGAGCTCTTCTCCAAAGGTGTATTTCAATGTGAATGACATCAGCAGGCTTGCCAAAGTAGGGCAATGGAAAGTGTAGTGACTGTGACTGGCCTCAAAAGCATTGATCCCTACACACACACGCACACACACACACACACACACACACACACACACACACACACACACACACACACACACACACACACACACACACACACACACACAGTCTCATAGTTGCCATGTCTGGGATGAGAACTCCTACCTAACAAATACATCGCACTATAGCATTACGCAGTTATAGCACATGTCACGGAGCTTATAGGGCTATCCTTTCTCCAAAGGTGTATTTCAAGGTGACTGACATCAGCAGATTTGCCAAAGTAGGGCATTGTGGAGTGCAGTGTGTTTGAAGGGGTCATAAACCATTCGTCTGGAAGCACCCATACAACACTCAGTTACACACAGGTTTACATTTGACAGGATTGTGAATACAACTACTAGATGAATAATGACTTGTACAGTCATGTTACACAGTTATCACAAGCACCACAGACTCTATAGTGCTGAGGGCTACCAGAAGCAAATGTCTACAGTGATAGATATTTGTACATCATTTGGTATTGGCCAATTGGATGTGTGCTGGGTGGGACAGGCATCATGATGGGAAGCTCTTTGCCACTGTCTTTCACTCTCTTCCACACATCTATGTATATGCATGTTTGGCCTATTATAGTGTGTTGTCCTTGGATATATGTGTGTATTCCTATCCAATGTGTGTGCAAAGCATGACTGGTGTGCAATGTGGAGTGTGTGCACAGATATCTGCGACTAACAGTCCACTGTTGTTGCCAAACATGGACTTCATTTCTGTAAGTGTGGGAGCATGCCCAGTATGACCTTTCAGTATTTTGTTGTCAGACATGGGCTTCATTTCTCAGGCTTTGTTGCTCTAAGTGTGGGGGCATGCCCAATATGACCTTCTGTATTGAATGTGTGAATCCATTCCAGGCAGGTTGTACTCCAGTGCAGGCAGTTGTGTTCTACGCCTACAGCTAGCAATCTGTTTCTGCAGGATATCTGTAGATCGGTTGACAATATGGGGTCACAATGGGCAAAGGATAGTGGGATACTGTAAAACTAATTGTGTCTGTGCTGCTTCTGCTGTATGGTTTTGGTGTTAGCAGAGATATTCAGACATAGGTTCATAGGTTCATAGATTAGTACTAGACTAACTTCCCTTGTGGGCCATTTCAAGCCTAGACAATTGCCCCATGTGAGAATCAAACCCTGCAACTTGCGTCTGTAAGGTAAACACCTTAACCATTATGCCATCCTCCCACTATGTACTGTTTTACACTGTGATGTTTTATGTCATCAACTACTGACAGGTATACGTATTTGCTTGCAGTAATTTCCTGGGGAACACAAAATGAATGAAGCTGTGTCCAGTACTGATGTCTGTAACCTACATATTCTTGCATAATAATGCCATTCTGGAGGGGGAGCTGCAGACCCTTGCTGATGGGTCTGTCTAAATGCTTCAGCACCTTGGTACTGTGGTGGCTGAGGGTCCCATGCTTGTACATCTATTGATGTGACAGAATGGCCATATCCTGCTGTGGCCATACCTCACAGCTGTACAGATTTACACAGGTGACACAGAGGTAGGGCTCATATTTCTGGTCATTACCCCCTTCGCATTGTAGTTTACGAGCAGGTTTGTGGCCACCCATTCCTGTGTATGCAGGCTGGGATAGTATGTGCACACATCTGAGTTTCAGACATCACACACTCCATGGCGTCCATGCTTCTATGCCTTCCCCATTATTCTATCCTCTTCTGAACATTATGCAAATGATATCTGATAAGTATCCCTATAGTTATCACTTCATCCCAGCAGTATTTAGGGGTTGGTCCACAGTTCATGCAGTAGAACATGGTGGACATGCTAGTGGGATTTGACAACATGGCCTTGCATTTGTGTTCTGTGGACTGTGTTATGTTGTTATTTGGGAGGCCTTGAGATACCATACAATGGCAGTACGTTGAGGCACAGACCTTTAACAGAGGACTGTAGGGCACTTGGTAGTGATGCAGGTCATCTGTAGCAGGCCAGTGCATTCTGTCACTTCTACAGTCCCAGGCTGCAAGCTACTGTATATCCCTGGGGTGACAGGGTAGGTGTGCAAGGTGTTAATATCAGTAGTTTCTGTCCTTATTGATCCACTGGTGTGGATGCTGGCAGGCTGCTGCTTACAGCTAGGGCCACACCTACATGGAAAACCTCTTTATCATGCTGCATTCTCTGGCTATTCCCATACAGAAGTGGAGGTCATATTGTACTAATTCCCAACAGCAGAGATATGACCTGTGAGGTACCTGTGCATGATGGCGGGGTGAGCTGAGTGCATGTGTGCTATGGAAGCTACTTGCAGCTGACTCACAGAAATACGTGGGCCATTCCACTTATGCTGGCTTGTGCAGGGACATCAGTGGTTTCTCAGTACCTCATACCTGTGCCTTTTGTAGTCTGCCAGTGTTTGGCCAGACTACATCAGTATTCCATACTACACAGACAACTAATGTGCTGCTAACCTGTATGTGCAATTCCAAAGGTGTGTCCATTTGACAGTAACATTTTATGCACTCTCTATCTAGGGTGCAGCCAGCTGTATGTCTGGGCCCACATTCATACCATGTCCATCTTTCAGATGATCCAAACAATTAGTATGGATTACTGCTGGATTGTGTCTTGCTGGGATGCATTGTGTTTGGCACTGCAGTTGTGAGAACTTGGCCCTGTCAACAACAGTACTGGCTATTGCCCACCGGGACCCAACCCTCCATGCCTACATGCTGACCACTTTCACACAATATACAACACACAACATCCTAACACACTGTGCCCTGCATATTGTGCATGTGCAACAATCTATCCTGATACTTTGGCCAGCTCAGGTAATCTGTGCTCCATTGTTATTATACCCACACGTACATGTTACTACATTTCTACATAGGGTTGTGCGAGGGCACACCTGACAACTGTAAACATTTGCTATGACTGTACTAGTATTTCAGGTACTCTGCTGGCTTCCATTTCATTATGTATTCTGACCTATCATGCAGACTAGAGGTATATCAGTGTACTACAATTCTTAGGTATAATTGACCTACATTTCAGTTTCAGACTTATTACCCTTCAGAACTAACATTCCACTGCCTGACCCATTGTAGTCTGTCTGTGTAGGTCAGGAGGGGTGCTGTTCTCCAGAGCCATCAATCAGAGGCCTTAGCACAGTCTTTCTTTTTGTTTATCTACACATGTCCTGCTGGCTGAGACTGTTGTTGGGTATGTGAGCCTCACTGACATGCATGTTTGTGTCCTATGGACATACATTTGGCCCACCCACATGTCCTGCAGTGGGTTTTGTCACTTTGTCTAGTATTGCCTACTATGTTGACACCAGTATTTGTTATGGATTTCATGCTGCCGATATGGGTGTCTACTATCTGCTGCCATCCCATTCAGTCACCCGATTCCCTTACATGCTCAGATCCATACCATAGATACAGGTAGCAGAACATACTAATACATTCAGCAATTGATAGTGAGAGTGACTTACCTTGTGGCCATGCCAGTATTGAGGATGGTGCTGGAGGGCTGACTATGTCAGATGCACATAGTACACTCTCTATACATGGTTAAGCACAGGTAGTGTCATGTTTGGCATCACTTTTTCTGTATGTGTGAGTCAGAGAGAGGTGTCATTCCCTGGGTTCCTACCATGTCAGTGTATGTACTATGTGTTGCCTTTTTGGCAAGGCCTGGACATGCTGGGCATGCCTCCTTCTGCCTAAAGGGGCAGGCTCAGGTTGTTCCTCCTCTGAGTCATTCTGTGCCTGTGCTGGCCTTGGCAATGGTGGGGGGGGGGGCTATGTGGCCCTGCCCTATGCTGTTCCTGATGCAGCTCTTTCCACAGGATCATGTTGTGTAGCATGGCACATATGACAATTTGGGTACATGTAGCTGGTGAGTACTGCAAGGCTCCATTAGATGTGTCCAGATACCAGAACTGTGACTTGAGCATCCCAAACACATGCTCTATTATGATTCGAGTCTGTGCATGTGTCTCATTATGGAGTTCTTGTTTGGGTGTGTGTGCATTTCTGATGGGTGTCATCAGCCATGGCTCCAGTGCATAACCAACGTCCCCCACTAGATGGCCATATGGGATGTCCCCACTGGCAAATCTCTGGTACAGCTGCATCATATGCCAGATGTGAGGTTGTGATAGCTTCCAGGGCTGCCAGCATACACATTCATTATAATGCCCTGGGCATCACACATGACCTAGCAGTTGATGTAGGGGAAGCCCTTGCAGTTTATGTAGACTCTACCCCACTCACTGGGTGGTGCTTTGATGTGTATGTTAGTGCAATCTATAGCACCCACTACCTCAGGGTATTCTGCTATTTGGTGGAAGAGATGCATATTGCTGGTCAATGCCTCATGAGTGTTGAGGAAATATATGTGCTCACCAGCATGTGCTGACATGGCAATCATGAACTCGTGGAGTACCCTGGATGCTGATGCCTGTGAGATCCCCATGATGTCCCCAATTGGCCTATGGAGGGTACCTGTGGCTAGTATTCTTAAGCCTGCACATACCTTGATATCCACTGGGATGGGTTCCCCTCTGCTGGTTCTTTGTGTGAGGCGTGGCTGGCACAGCTCAAAAATTTGCTGTAGGCAGTCCCTTTCCACCCTATAGCACTCCATCTCCAGCTCATGTAGCCCCTGGTAGGTTACCCTGGGTCTGTACACTCTTCTCCTTCTCCTCATTGTGGGTTGGTCATCAGCATTATCATCCTCACCACCCTCAGCCTCTTCCACATGTTGATTTATGAGAGCAAAAGCAGCCGCTATCATTTTGTTCCTTTTGTTAGGTAAAATTTCCCTGTTTGTGTACACCGGTGGTGTAGAGTTTGTGGGAAAAAACAGAGGGAAAGGTATTTGCATAGTTTATAGTAGTGTGCTGGGCTAGGCTGGCCTGCTCCCTGTGTAATTGGCTGATTCCGATACATCTTTAATTACCTTCCTACTACTGTTTCCCTTTCCCATTGCCTTCCCGTTTAAGCCCAGAGGCGCTCCACGCAAACCCAGTGCTCAGATGTGAATGGAGCTGTTTAAAACCTGGTGCAACGTTGTGCACACCCATTTAGGCAATGTAAATACTGCTAGGCAGTTTCAGACACACCACCTTCCTTAGCTCTGCTAAGCTATGAGCAAACATGAGCCACAGAGCTCCAATAAGCTTAGAGTATGTCTGACACACCCCTGTATGATGTCAGCTAACTCTTAGGCTTGCACCATGGTTTTCCTGCACCTACATGGTTGGATGCTGGCTAGCAATGAGCGGAAATCTGTGAATCAGTATCATTCCCCTCATTTGCATAGAACTGACTGCTAATGCCTAGTTAGAAATCTAACATTGAGCCTTCCCCCTTAGCTACCACTATTCAGTGGCCTTGTTGTCTTCTGCCTGCCATTGACTATAATGGCAAAATTGTGATTTTGCCTAAAAAGCTTTTTTCAACTTTTTATTTTTATTTTTGGGCTGATCCCTTTTGCCCGCTGCTACTCTAAGCTTAAAACAGCTGAAATCGGCCAAAAAAATAACAGTTATTTTTTGTTATTTTTAAAACTATTTTCCATGCCAATGGCCATATATTTGGCCATTGGCATGCCTTCTACATTATATACACCCTTTATTTGGAGCTGTCATGGCTCCATTTTGTAGTTTGCAGAAATGTACTTGGTTACTAGCCGAATACATTTCTACAGGTTACACTAATCCTGCAGGGATGGCTACCTACTTCCTGGATCACTAATTCACCTCATTTGCATGGTTTTTTACCTGCAAATGGGGTAATTAGCATACAGGAGCTGTGTCCATGCAGGAATAGTGCAGGAGAGCTCGTGCACATCCCGGGAGCTTGTTCCTGGATCTCTCGGTGACCATATTCCCTCCAGCAGCTCTTGCACTATTAAATAGAATAAGGTGGTTTCAGTGCCCAAAACCAATACTTATCAACTAATAAATTGGTTTTACAATGTTATTTCATGACTGTTTATGTGCTGTGTGTTTGTTACATTGTGGCTTGGATAAAACTTTTGTTGTGTTGGATCTGCTGGTCTCCGGTGCCTTTGTTTAGTTTGTAACCTCTTGCACTATTCCTGCATGCTGTGCAGAGCTTGCTGAATCCCGGGAAAAGTGTGAAAGTGTGTGTGTGTGTGTGTGTGTGTGTGTGTGTGTGTGTGTGTGTGTGTGTGTGTGTGTGTGTGTGTGCTTTCCTGGGTATACACTGGTTGGCACAAAGTGTACTTTTCATCCAGAGATGCACTCTCCTTAATCAAGCTGATGTGACCATTTATGACACACGAAAATACTGAGGTAATACATTTGAAAATATATAAAAGCAGTGTTTACCAAACAAATGTATCCTATTGAAACTGTGATGTAAATGATGCTTAGCTGAGTGCATAGTATTAAACTTATTAAAATCATTACACTTTAACTTGGTCAACAATTAATCCACATGGTTGACTACAATTGCTGTTAATCTAAAATGTGAAAAAAAGGAAATAATTAAAATTAGTTGTTAAAATTTATACCTGTCTTTCCAGATTAGTTACTCAGCATCTGTTATGGCACTGAGTGACAAAAATCAGTTTCCTTCATTTCTCCGAACAGTACCGAGTGACCTGTTTCAGTCTGTTGGTTTAGCTCATCTAGTGCTGTATTTTGGGTGGACATGGGTTGGTATATTAGCTGAGACAAGTGACTATGGCCAACAAGGAAGCCAGATATTAAAAGAGGAACTTAGTAAAGCTGGTGCCTGCATTGCATTCTTTGAAACAATAGCCACTGTGAATACAGATAATAAGATTCAGTACATAAGTGAAATTATTCAGAAATCATCCACAAATGTGATTGTTATCTATGCTGCTGACATCACAATATTTCCCCTTATGCAAGAGATTGCTAGGAATAACGTGACCGGAAAGGTCTGGATTGCCTGTGATTCTTGGATTGATTTCCCCTTGTTGTCTCACACAAATTACTTTAAAACCTTTCAAGGGACACTTGGTTTCATGATGCGAAGAGGAGAAATGCCAGGATTTAAAGAATTTATTCATAGACTTTACCCTACAAATGACCCAGAAAATATATTTCTAAAAGTGTTTTGGGAAATGGTGTTTGACTGTAAATTACATTATCCAGAGATGAATGAAACAATTCAGGAGAAAGTCAAGCAAGGCCAAATCTGTACAGGAGATGAGAAACTAGAGTTAACTGGTTTACATTTTTTTGATCTTGAGCAGTTGCGATTTACTTATAATGTATATAATGCTGTCTATGCAGTTGCATATGCTTTACAAAATCTGACATCCTGCAAAAGTGGAGTAGGGCCATTTACCAATGGCACCTGTACCACAATTAACAACTTTAAGCCATGGCAGGTAAATGTATGCAAATATATGACATTCCTTTAGCTAGCCTTTCCTTTAAAAGTTATAATATAACAATGAAAATAATGCCAAGTCATAGATGGCTGTATAACTTACTAGATCAATGCCAGCTAATCGCATTAAAAATAACACACAAAAGAACATTTTAACGGCATCAGTAAATGGCCATTTAAATTCCTGCTATCAACAGGTTCTTTTTCTCAGCACTAAATATAGTTTTGTGGTCATAACACTATGTAGCTGTTACTTATGCACAAATATGTAAATAATGTCTATAGCTCTCTTGAATTTTATGTTGTTATTTGTCTTCTTAGTGTGTTATTTTTCTTGTCTGATTTTAAATACATTGATGGTTTTCTAAGTGTGTCTTGCATAAGGTTTATGATAATCCTAGATGGGGGTAGATAAAGTGCAATCCAAACATAAAACACATGTGGATTAGTGAGTATGTGTTTATTATTTAATAGTTAAGCTTGTGCTCCATAGTAGGAATAAGAAATTATTATATTTTACAAAAGATATTGAGGACTGTTAATAATTTTAATGAATCAGCACCATGCATGTGGATTGCACTTGGCAGTAACATGTCTAAAAGTCAAATAAAGGTTTATTTATGCAAAGAAATGTAACCATTGACTCTTGACTAAGTTCAAATGTGAATTAATGGTGGAAATTTGTAATAGGATAGTGACAGAACAAGCCATCACAGGGTATAGTAGCTGGAACCATGCATGAAGACTGCCAGTTAAATGTTATTGCATATGAGTTGTATTAATAAAACATTATGATATAGCTTAATGATTTATTATTTAGAATAGTATTGTATGTCAGTTTGGAGGTCAATGTCAATAAGGTGAAATACATGGTACTGACACATTAAAGTAACAAAGCAAATATAGAACAAGGCTTTCATCAAAAACGTTATCAATGCAGACTGCAGATAAAATACACTCTGCAAAGCTAACAATAAAATGTCTGACAAAAAGAATCTGCATTTTCTGTACTACATTCAATCATTTTTTATAGCAATATTCTTTATTTGGTTGTCATATGGGAGGCAGAGACTGTCCTGGCTGTTAAATAGACATAAGACAATAATCAGTTCTAAATGGATGTCAGTCAATTGTAGGCAATGGAAACTCACCTACACACACACACACACACACACACACACACACACACACACACACACACACACACACACACACACACACACACACGCACACCCGCACACGCACATGCACACACACACATACTTGCACGCATGCACGTGCACCAGTACAGGTATACTCCCACACATACATGCTAATGCAGACATACAGTCATAGAAACACACAACACACACCTGAACATATACATACATATACACCTCCCCCAAGAGGGAAGCCAATCGACCAGTCAACCCATCTGTACAGCAGCTGACCATTTCACATTCTGGACTCAGAGCCTTACCTATGTTACCAGAAGTGCCTCTGAGACAGCATGCCAGATTCTGATAGGGACTATTGCCTGTCAATTCTCTAGTCAAGAGATAAAATGGAGCAACTCCTTCTGTTACCCAAAACATACATACTGCCTCTGGTTGTATACCTTTATTTTAAAGCAAAATCTCTTGATCCATATTAAAACCTGTATTCAGAGTACACTTAGTTTATGATAACATTGCTGTAATATACAGGATGTTAGAGCAATGATAATGAAGTCAGTAGTACTAATATTAGTATGGTTTACATTTTTTTATCTCCCTCTCTCACTCTCTCTGAAGCTTCTCCATTATCTAAATAATGTTCATTTTTGGAACAAGAATGGAGAGGAAGTCTTCTTTGACAAGAATGGAAACACACCAGCATTGTATGACATACTAAACTGGCAGCCAACAACAAGTGGTTCTTTCAGATATGTGGAAGTCGGCCATTTCAAATCTAGTTATGAAAATGGTCATGAACTAATGATAGATGTGAATTCTATTCTATGGAACAAAGGCTATAAAGAGGTAAGAATGAAAAGGATATAACTATTTAATGAGGCAAGCCTTTTTTTGCTATCTGATATATTTAAGCATATTCACTTTTTAAAATATAGAAAGATCAGGAATGTTGTTACCTACAATGGTCATATAGCACTGATGGCTTTGATTGTGAGGTGTTAATGAGCAGTCCAGGGTTTGATTCCTATAGACTGTTTCCTCAAAGTTTAACTCTTGACTAAGTCACATAACCATATTTAGTGCTCTGGGTAAGCCTGAAAGGAGATGACTTTGCCTAATGAACTTTATCTGGCTACTGAAAAAATATCAGCCAAATGTATCCAGTCTTATTCCATTTATGAATAGCAACCATTTTTAATTTTGTAGAAAACATTATCCCTTCAATGGGCACTAAGTAACTCAGCCTTATATGTGAAGTATAATTAATTTCCTGTCTTTGTCAACAGGGTCAGGGTCTTGAATGTTTTTATAATGCTTGCTGACCAGCAGTGCCTCTGAGCCAGCTCAACATTGCAGTCAGTTGATAATGTAGTTCAGAGTCGTACATGGTCTACATGACACTCAGTTATATTACATTACATGTTTCTTGGAACACCCTTACCTCCATCAAGAATAACACTGACAATTGGATGTGTATCCACAAGATCATTCCTGGCTGACATGATTGATTGTTTGTTTATTTTAATGGTTACATATGCATTTCAAGTAATTCAACAAAACAATATAAACTTAGAAAAAAGATAAAGAACAAACTCACATGTTACAAAAATTCAAATATCAAGTGCCTAAATAACATGTCTATGTTTTGTTTGAATCAGCTACTTTGCCAAAGACAGACAGATGATTACATGGTTACTGTTGGTCAAGCACACTTTTACGTCTAGTTCTTACGTGTATGACTAAAGTATTTTTCCCTTCCTTGTACTTTCTTGTAATAGCTGAATGAATCTGTCTTGGTCTAGGACAATCACTAGCTTATCTGTCATCCAAACTTTGACACAGCAATACACAGCTCTTGAAGACTGAAGTCTCCAATCAGGACTGCTTTCTTTGTCTGTCACAAGACCATTTCCATTCATTTCCTGTTGATCATGCTCTTACTCACTATCTTATTAAGTGTCACATTGTAGTTAACCACCAGGGCTCACCATTTTTATCCTTCTAGTCTATCAGGGAGTTATATTTGGGATCCTGTACATTCACTGTTAAACTCTATCTATACTGACCCATTTCCTTTCTTCTTGTGAAAGCAGCCAGATCCTGCCATATCCTTCTTAACAGGATGGCCTTTCTCTCCAGTGTCAGACAGTGGTAATGGCATCTCCAAGTCAGGTTTCTGCCTCTGAAGGGCAAAAGTCAGGAAGAGGATATCATGCACATGACCATTGCTGGGAGTTTTATTTGACAAGTAGAGAAGAATGTTAGCTAGAGTGGAGAAAGTAATGATGATGCCAGATGCATCACTGAACATAGCATCAGCTGTAATCCCCCACATTGGTACGCTTGTCAGTCTACCTGTGAACATTGTACCACTCTTTGATTTCCACCGAATAGTACACAATCATGTGCTGAATTGCACACCCTAGAATGGATGAGGTGACATAAGCTGCAAACCTCCACCCCCAGCCCAGCTCCTCCAGCATCCAAGCCACTAATCAAACACAAGTTCATAGGTTTATAGGTAAGTACTAGGCCAGCTGCCCTTGTGAGACATTTTAAGCCTTGTCAGTTTCGCTCAAAGGTGAGTATCAGTCCTTGTACCTTGTGTCTGTGAGATAAACCTCTTAAGCAGTATGCCCTGGCTATGGCTTAGGATGTCACACAGCCACAGTTGGGTTTACCCTGGTCTGTGGGACTGTTATCTAATTTGTCAGCTGCCATCTAAGTTGCATCAGGGCTCCATACACCTAAGTCATGAAGTCATAAAAAAATGCTAATTTGTATGCTGCTCTCTTCCCTGCTTTGCATCTCTTTACTTAAATATCTTGCAATTTAAGTGCTGCATATTATAAACAGTCAATATTCACCATATTTTGCTTTATTTGCCCTAATTGAGCAACTGAAAACCTTGTATCTCTGTATCCTTATTTAAACATTTGCTGAGATTTAATCACATCTTCTCTGTTTGTCTCCTTCTCTTATACCAAACCCTTTGAAGTCCCCCCCCTCCCTTTTCTTGTCTAAACTACTAGAATCGATTATAATGATATTTTCTTGGTAGTTTTGTCTATCCTGGTCTGTACTCTTTAGCATTTTGTTTCCTTTGTGCCACTCCATAGTCCTATTAACACCTGATTCTACCAATTGCACCTGCCGCCTTTCCTTATGATTCATGTGTCATTCTGCCTGTTGCTGTACTCCCCACCCCACTTCCAGCTCAGCTGAAGGGAATAGTCATCCTGACATATCAGTGTATTTTGATTTTTTGAGCAGGGCTATCCCAGTAAAACAGAGCGAAAGAGAGACAGAGAGACGTTAAATGACTTAAGTCCATGATGCTTTTTTACAAAGTCTCTGAATGTGAACCGCCATACAATTAGTCATGTAGGGAGGGTGGTCTTCCTGGGAAGATCTAGCAACATAAGCTCAGACCACCCACTTGATAGGGGAAAACTCAAGGGAATTTTTACTGCAAAGGAAAGAAAAGTAATTTTAGATGGAATCACATGATATGGTAGCTGCTTTAATTAAAACATTGAAAGAAGCATCCTCAGAAAATAAGACAGTGCTATTATCTGAGAGATATTTCATGGTGGTGAAGGAGGTGAAGCTTTACTACAGGGCTGCTTAAAACAATCAGAAAAATAACTGTTGCTTATTTGCAAATGAAAAATTTTCATTGGGAATGGAGAACCCGGACGCTGGTTTAGAACAGTAGTGAGCAAGAGAGAAAGAGAGAGAGCACTCCCACTTGGGAGAGCTGTATCTTGGAGAATCAAAAGAAAACTGATAGTTTAGAAAAAGACCTAAGAGAATCAGTCTGAAATTAATAGTATTATCAGAAGAAATTCCAGAAATGTTAGTAACTGAGGTAATCTGCTTAAGAAAATACTTCACATTTAAATCATAGTGCCCACCAGCTATGGTAGCAAAATCTCCAGGCATGTGTTACTCACAATGTCCACAGCTAGAACAAGAGGTTGGTTAACTGAACACAGCAGACATTATTCAAGCATTTATTTTGTAGATAACCAGTAGAGTTTATAGATATTACCATAAATGATGTGTACAGAATAAGGCAAGTAATGGAGGAATATGGATACCAAGTTTAACAACTGGGGACAGAAGCAAAACTAATAAATCAAAATAAAATTACTCTGCAGAGAAATGCCAACAAAGCTGTTTTAAAATCAGAGTAAGAAGCAATAAAATATATTGAGAAACTACAAAGGAAAATATTACAAGACAATTATTTTTACTGTAGTGGAGCAGTTATAAAAATGAGATGGAATGAGAGATGACATTACTAAGAGACATACAATCAACTAAAGTACAGATAATGAGCCACTAAATAAGAAAAAAAAAACTGTATTAGCTCAAGAGGGCCAAAACTCATCAGTTGAAGACACAGGAAGGAAAAATGATATACCATATAAAAATGATGAAGTCCAAATATCCAAACTGCCAAACAGGCACTGGACTCAGGGCCATACAAAAAAATAAATAAATAAAAAATAAAAAAAATCAAATAAATCACCATCAAATAAAATCCCAGTCCAGGTTAGGCAGAGTCCCTCATTGACTCTCTTCAAGAGGAATCTTAATGAGTGGATGGGAGATCGTAGGTTTACCCCGGGTATCACTTCTGTGTCACTGTTAGACAGTATACTAACCTCGAAAAAGGGCATAGCAAAATAAATTTAAAATGGGTGGCGAAAGCCAAACACATTCTGGCTAGGCTTATAAATGCCCTAGGGCAGATAGCCTAGTATAAAACTATGAACCTATGATCCTAAGAAAAAAATTACAGTATAGCTTCAAAGAATATCTGCTACTGATACAGGTGCAAGGGAAAATCAGGGCATCAGTTTTATTACCTAAAAAAAGATAGTCAGCAGAGTAAAACACAGCCTGAAAATTTTGGAGTTTTGACTCACCTCCTCCACTGATCATGACTTCACCCCAGTGCCTGTCCACTCAAGGTCTACCAGCTGCTGACCCACACCACCAGACTTTAATCTGATTTATATTGCTGAAACAGCTTTTGATAAAACATCGAGGGACTATACTCACCTGTGTCTCCATCTTGGAGGGGTTACTTATGGCCTACCCATTTCAGTCCCCCCCCATATGGTAAGTGACTCTATACCTAAACATTTATGAGAAAAAGTTAATTGATTTCTTAGTATTCTAAATTTGTGTGGAAAAAAGCCAAACATGCAATTGTAATTGTAACTTGAAGGTTTTCACAATTCCTTTTTGGTACGCGTCAAATGCTTAAAACTGCAGTAAAATGTTTTCTTACTAACAACTTTCAAGCAAGTAAAGTATAGTTTAAAGTGATAATTAAGATATATATATTACAACTTTCAAAGAAAACATGTTCTGTAACAGAAATAGAGAAGTTTTCTTTGAAATATATAGGCTGAATCTTGTGAGCTGACCAAACCAAAACACAGTATTGCTTCTTTAAAAAAAATTCTGAATGTAGAAAACATTTTTTTATATTTTGGTCCAAACAAATGTAAATCCATAAATACCACTACATAATAATAAACAATGCATAGCAGTATTTGCATTATCATCTGTGATTAACAAACAAATGACTTATGGATAACAGTGTGGAGAAGAGAGGGGAACTTACAGGAATGTACGTGCGGACAATGTGTCTAACATAGCACTGCAGCATCAAACTGCCAAGATACAGCAGTGGATTGCTTATCAGAATATAGCTGACCAACACTGTCACCATTTTCTGGAATGCCAGTCTTGGTACAACGAGGAAACATCACAGGATATACCAGTACTTTACAGTTTGCACTGCAGTACAGACAAGCCCATTGCTACAACCACATCTGGCCCTCTCCAACTCAGTGGCACAGCTCTGCTCCTACGGATGGGAGAAGCAATTGCACTAATTCCACCATTAGACTACTATGTTAATGACAACTCCACTGCAGTTATGACTACTGGGATTGAAACTTTGATGAACTAGTCCCCCTCATGATTGTAGAGGTCAGTTGACATAGAGTGCACCACCTGCAGTAGATATGCAAGGTACTAGTTAATGAGTAGGGGGTCTGATGTGTGTGTCTAATTGTCTTTCTGTCTATTCTTGTGTATGTTGGGAGAAAGCAGTAGCTATAGAGAGGAACAATGGCTGTACACAGTTTAAGTCATGTGTTTGTAGAGAATAGCTAAACAGTCCACTTATGCTGTAATGACAAAGCCAAAACAAAACAAAAACAAAAAAGGCTGAAACATACACATCTACAGCTAGTGTGGTTTTGCATTACTGGCCTAAATGTACCCCTAAAGCTGTAAAAAACGTTCTCACCCTTTTGTTTGGAAGTTATTTTGTATATTTTGCGGACACCCTCATGTTTAATGACATCAGGTTTGTTTTTAAGCTCTGTGTTTCTAAAGTATGTCCAACCATTTAATACTACTTACTGATGGCCAGAAAAAAGGCCAAAACATATATGCCTAAAGCAACTGCCATTTGGCTTTACTGGTCTGAATGTAACCAAAAAGACTAAAAAAAAAAAAAAAAAAAAAAAAAAATTAAAAAGTCATTTGCATTCAGAAGTCATGTAGCTGAAACAGTGGTATATCATTAAAGGTTCATTTGTGTATATCCCATGGGACTTCACTGCAGAAGGGTTAAGGATTTATAGCTGGAGAAGCCAGCTTGCCTAGTTCTTTCTATTTCTATTGATATAATTTAACAACCTTTAAAGACATTCCATGTGTGGACTGTGTGTGTGTGTGTGTGTGTGTGTGTGTGTGTGTGTGTGTGTGTGTGTGTGTGTGTGTGTGTGTGTGTGTGTGTGTGTGTGTGTGTGTGTGTGTGTGTGTGTGTGTGTGTGTGTGTGTGTGTGTGTGTGTGTGTGTGTGCGTGTGTGTGTGTGTGTGTGTGTGTGCGTGTGTGTGTGTGTGTGTGTGTGTGTGTGTGTGTGTGTGTGTGTGTGCGCGCGTGCATGTGTGTGTGTGTGTGTGTGTGTGTGTGTGTGTGCGTGTGTGTGTGCGTGTGTGTGTGTGTGCGTGTGTGTGTGTGTGTGTGTGTGTGTGTGTGTGTGTGTGTGCGTGTGTGTGTGCGTGTGTGTGTGTGCGTGTGTGTGTGCGTGTGTGTGTGTGTGTGTGTGTGTGTGTGTGTGTGTGTGTGTGTGTGTGTGTGTGTATGTAAGTCCATCTTTCTATCTATCTATCTATCTATCTATCTATCTATCTATCTATCTATTTATCTATCTAAAATAATTGCCAGTTAGGAAATGCATCATAACTAATACTGCTGCAAGGAAAAGAAGCACAAGAAATAAAAAACAGAAACTTAAAAGATAGACAATGATAAATAAAGATGATTAAACTTTGCAAAAAATGTGTGCAGTGCTAGTGTTAAATAGGCACTGCTTAGCTAAGTTGCTGTGGTGCATTAGTGGGCTGTAAGAATAGAAGTGAAACATTAAATATACAGTACAGAGGTATTTATAATCCATGTGGCTTTATCAATACAAAGAAGATCACGGAAGAGAGTTTTTGCAGCAGATATTTTGCAATATTTGGCAAACACTAGGCAGGATTTTTGCCAGGTCGAAAATTTAACAATTCACAGATAGCAACATTTGATGTATCTCTGATGGTTGTTAATGCTAGGAGCATTAATAATAAAGTTTTTTTTTCTACTGGAAAATTTGCTATGTTCCTACAACATTGATGTTGTTATTGTTTGTGAAACATGGTTAAAGAACAATGGCTGGAAACTAGTTCTGTCAGAGTATAAATATTTTTACTGTAGCAAACATTCTAGCAACAAATCAGGTGGAGGTATTACAACAGGGATTAAAGATAATTATGACACATGTTCAGTGATGACACCAATACTACAGACTGTGTAACTGTGACAGTAAAGACAACCCTGGAACATATAACAATTGTTGGAGTGTATAGACCTCCAAAGTCAAGTGCAGGTGACCTAGATGAATTCATACATTTCTTGCATGAAACACAGGACAGAAGACTGAGGATTTAAATTTATCAGAAACATACTAGAATAATATTGATTCAACAATGTTAGTAAGGAAATTATTCACAACATATATTCAGGAACAACAATTCCTTCAGATTGTAAAAAAAAACTACCAGGGGACAGAACATACTAGACATTGTTTGTGTTCCTAAAGAAATGACTGTTACTTCAAGTCAAATTTTACCACCATTGATGTGCAGTGATCAGAGGGTTATAAAGTTTAATTTGTTGCTAATCAATTCTGCCAAACTGAAATCTAAACCAATGTAAAGTAGGTTAATTACAAAATATATGGAAGCAAAACAGTCACCATGCAAAAGTAACTGGAGTGAGGTGTTCAGTGGAAAAACTGCAGCTGGAATGTGAAAAGTTTTGAAAGAGAAATTGTTTGAGTGCAAAAAATCAAAGGATCTAGGCATACAACATCAGGGGGATATATTTCCATAAGAACAAGATATCTGATTAAGGTATAAGACAAAAAATATAAGAAATGGAAGACAGGTTGAACTACTACTTTGAAAACTGAAATAAACCAGCTGGACAAACAGAATAAGCATAGTGTGAGACAAGATCAAGAACAATTTGAAGAAAATGTATATAATGATAATGAGCGCAATATGAAACCTTTTGATAGACACATATGTGGAAGGAGTAAAGACACACAAATTGATACACTATGTACAGATTCTAAAATGTATTCTCAGACACAACAGATTATAGATATATTTACAAAATTTTACGCAAAACAGTTTGACTGCACAAAAGGAGTGATAAATTGACATCCAGGTAACTCCAGATACTGGAATCAAATTAGATTATATTGAAACAAACTGCACAAACTGAATACAAACAAAGCACAGGGAGGAGATTGAATTAGTAACAATGACCTGAGAACACTTCAGCAAGAACTTATGGTACCCTTATATCTATTATTCACTAGGTCATATAAATATGGGGAGATTCCTCAAAATTGGAGACATGCACTTATTAAACCTGTCTTCAATGAAAAGGGCAGTAGGACCAACCCAGAGTCATATAAACCCTTAAGTCTACTTTCATGTTGTGGAAAAATAATGGGGAAGGTAACATTGGATAAGTTATTGTCAGAAATGGATAGGTTGGGACTTGAAACCATACATCAGCATGCATATGTTGAAAACAGATCTAGTATCACCTGTAACACGATGTTCTATAACAATATAATAACAGCTATGAATGAAAATTTTGCTGTGATATAACTGATATAGATTTGACTTTGGCATGTGACAGAATCATACACAAAATACTGATCAATAAATTAGTACAACAAGGTATTGATGTACTCTTCAAAAGATGGATAGCTGCATGGCTTACAAATAGGACATGGCAAGTATCATACAACTACTGGACAGGTCAAATCCTTGGTTGCAGTCAGGGTGTCCCACGGGGCTCTGTCCCAGGACCTTACTTGTTTAGATTGTATCTTTTAGACCTAACTTTTTCATCTGAGGTATTCTACAGTCTATATGCAGATGACCTAAAATTGAGTGAACTGATTACATGTGTTACAGATAAGGCATGTCTGCAAAATAACTTGACTAACTTGACCATTTGGGCACAAGAGAATAATATGGTGATAAATACATCAAAAACTAAGCATATGAGATTTGGGAGACATAAATTGAAAAGTGAATATATAATACAGCACACAGTGATTGAAATTGTAGACTTATGTAAGGACTTGAGTATATGGGTAGATTCAGCTATGAGATTTTCTAATCATATCAACCAATTGGTTAATGATAGTTATAGAACTATAGGTTGTATAAAAAGATTTATAAAGTATAAGAAATCAGAAATGATGAAGTCATTGTTTGTTAGTTACATTAGATCCAAACTTAAGTATGGAATAACAACATGGAAACCCTATAAGAAAAGAAGCATGAGTAAACTGGAAAGAGTACAACGGAAATATACCAAGGACATCCATGGATGTGAAAATTTAAGTTATTACGAAAGACAAAAATATCTGTACTGTTGTCCGCGTGTATGATTTGGCAAAATTTTACACCGGATGCCCTTCCTGACACAACCCTCCAAATTTATCCAGGCTTGGGACCGGCACAAAGAAATGCATAGGGGTTATCCTGAAGGAACAGTATGCTAAGAGTGTTTTGGAGGTGAAAAGAGTGTCGGATAGAGTGATGTTTATGAAGCTGCAAATTGATGGTGTAATGATGAATGTTGTTAGTGCATATGCTCCACAGGTTGGGTGTGCAATGGATGAGAAAGAAAAAAATTGGAGTGAGTTGGATGAAGTGGTGATGACTGTACCCAAGGGTGAGAGAGTGGTGAATGGAGCAGATTTCAATGGGCATGTTGGTGAGGGGAACAGAGGGGATGAGGAAGTGATGGGTATGTATGGTGTTAAGCAAAGGAATGCAGAAGGTCAGATGGTAGTGGAAGTTGCGAAAGGGATGGACATGGCTGTGGTGAATACGTATTTTAACAAGAGGGAGGAGCATAGGGTGACATACAAGAGTGGAGGAAGATGCACACAGGTGGATTATATCTTATGTAGCAAGGCCAGTCTGAAGGACATTGGAGACTGGCAGGGGAAAGTGTAGTTAGGCAGCATAGGATGGTGGTTTGTAGGATGACATTGGTGATCAAGAAGAGGAGTAGGAGTGTGAGGGCAGCACCAAGGATCAAATGATGGAAATTGAAAAAGAGTAATTGAGAGGTGGAGTTCAGGGAAGAGTTAAGACAGGACTGGGTGGCAGTGAAGAGTTACCAAATAGCTGGGTAACTACAGCAGAGCTAGTAAGGGAGATGGCTAGAAAGGTGCTTGTTGTGACATCTAGAAAGAGGAAGGAGGGCAAGGAGACCTGGTGGTGGAATGACAAAGTACAGGAGAGTATACAGAGAAAGAGGTTGGCGAAGAAGTGGGATTGTCAGATAGATGAAGAAAGTAGACAGGAGTATAAGGAGATGAGGTGCATGGCAAAGATATAGGTGGCGAAGGCTAAGTATAAGGAGTATGAAGAGTTGTATGAAAGGTTGGACACTAAGGAGGGAGAAAAGGACCTGTACCGATTGGCTAGACAGAGGGACCAAGCTAGTAAAGATGTGCAGCAGGTAAGGGTGATAAGGGATAATGAGGGAAACGTACTCACAAGTGAGAAGAGTGTGTTGAGCAGATGGAAAGAGTACTTTGAGGGGTTGATGAATGAAGAGAATGAGAGTAAGAGAAGGTTGGATGATGTGCAGATAGTGAATCATGAAGTGCAGTGGATTAGCAAGGAGGAAGTAAGGATAGCTATGAAGAGGATGTAGAATGGAAAGGCTGTTGGTCCAGATGACATACCTGTGGAAGCATGGAGGTGTTTAAGTGAAATGGCGGTGGAGTTTTTAACTAGATTACTTAATGAAATCTTGGAAAGTGAGAGGATGCCTGAGGAATGGAGAAAAAGTGTTTCGGTACTGATTTTTAAGAATAAGGGTGATGTGTAGAGCTGTAGTAATTACAGAGGCATTACATTGATCAGTCACAGCATGAAGTTATGGGAAAGAGTAGTGGAAGCTAGGTTAAGAAGGAAGGTGATGATTAGTGATCAGCAGTATTGTTTTGTGCCAGGAAAGAACACTGCAGATGTGATGTTTGCTCTGAGAGTGTTGATGGAGAAGTACAGAGAAGGTCAAAAGGAGTTGCATTGTGTCCTTGTGGACTTAGAGAAAGTATATGACAGGGTGCCTAGAAAGGAGTTGTGATATTGTATGAGGAAGCCGGGAGTGTCAGAGAAGTATGTAAGAGTGGTGCAGGATATGTACGAGGGTAGTGTGACAGTGGTGAGGTCTGCAGTGGGAGTGACAGATGCGATTAAGGTGGAGGTGGGATTACATCAAGGATCAGCTCTGAGTCCTTTCTTATTTGCAATGGTGATGGACAGGTTGACAGATGAGATTAGACAGGAGTCCCCGTGGACTATGATGTTTGCAGATGACATTGTGATCTGTAGTGAGAGTAGGGAAGAAGTGGAGAAGACCCAGGAGAGGTGGAAATATGCTCTAGAGAGAAGAGGAATGAAGGTCAGCAGGACTAAGACAGAATATAGATGTGTGAATGAGAGGGAGGATAGAGGAATGGTGAGGATGCAGTGAGTAGAGGTGGTGAAGGTGGATGAGTTTAAATACTTGGGATCAACAGTTCAGAGTAATGGTGAGTGTGGAAGAGAGGTGAAGAAGAGAGTACAGGCAGGATGGAGTGGGTGGAGAAGAGGGTCAGGAGTGATTTGTGACAGATGAGTACCAGTAAGAGTGAAAAGGAAGGTCTACAAGAGGTAGTGAGACCAGCTATGTTATATGGGTTGGAGACAGTAGCATTGACAACAAGGCAGGGGTCAGAGCTGGACCTGGCAGAGTTAAAGATGTTAAGATTTGCACTGGGTATGATGAGGGTGGACAGGATTAGGAATAAGTATATTAGAGGGTCAGCCCAGGTTGGAAGGTTTGAAGACAAAGTCAGAAATGCAAAATTACGTTTGTTTGGGCATGTGCTGAGGAGGGATGCAGAGTATATTGGAAAAAGGTTGCTAAGGATGAAGCTGCCAGATAACAGGAAAAGAGGAAGGCCTAAGATAAGGTTTATGGATGTGGTGAGAGAGGACATGCAAGGGGTTGGTGTGACAAAGCAAGATGCAGAGGACAGGAAGAAATGGAAACAGATGATCTGCTATGGCAACCCCTAACAGGAGCAGCCGAAAGAAGAAGAAGATTTAAGACAAAAATATCTGAACTTGTACAGTGTTTCTTACAGATTTCTAAGAGGAGATCTTATTCAAGTATATAGGGCATTTAGAGACAACTACCTCTGGGAATGTTTGGGGTTATCAAAAAGTACAAGTGAATCATCAGACAACCTATGCATAAGACTGTAGGAATGAGAAGTACACTAAATGGTTCTCTGAGAGAGTAGATGATGCATGGAACAGACTACCAAATTCCATTAAAGCAAGTACTAGTTTAGATACTTTGAAGAATAGCCTGGACACTTATTATGGGAACAAGTATTTTGGTATATTGGCAAGCTAGAAGGGCATTAATGCCCGTGCTTGAAATATGTGTATGCAAATAACAACTGAAGCAGAAGAATTAAGGTGGTATCCCCTTGCTAGAAGAAATGAAGAGTACATCCAAAACAAGAGCCATAGAGGTGCACAATTACATCTAGTGTTTTTTTTGTGTGCATATTTCTATAGGTGTGTGTGTGTGTGTGTGTGTGTGTGTGTGTGTGTGTATGAGAGAGACAGAGAGATTTTCAGCCACCTTCTTAATTCACTCACTCCAGTGGAGCTCAGGACGTTTACACTGTAACTTCAAATGGGTGGAGCCTAAGCCTTTGACAGAATCAAATTATGTTCTTACATTTCAAACAAACGTTCATATCTCTGGAACCATAGGAGTTATGAAATAAGTATAAATGACAAACTCTTCAGCACAAGCTATTTTTATAGGGGTAGTGTTCTTCAGGTTCTAGGTCATAAACAGAATTTTATAAGTCACAGTAAGCACAGTAACTGTTATGTTTGCAATATTCTGCAAACAACTTACAATATCTCAGCAACCACTTACATTACACAGTTACTATCAGTAGCATTGTATTCATCTAGTTGAGATTTTTCAAATGAGGCTAAGGAGTTCTGTCTGTGTTACTTGGTTGTTGAGATATTTAGAAAAAATGTGAAAATTACATCTATATAAATTAACATAATAAAAACATCAGTTAATATCTCTTTACCTGCACTAGACAGAGATCAATTATTAATGCAGTTGAGTTTGCCACTGTGTAAGCTTTAAGACGAAATCTTTTTAAACCTTGTACATAGCATGGTTTTGGAATTATTGATACAAATATGAGCAAGTAATGTTTGACGCTTACAGGTGTCAGTAGGAGTTAACTGCAGATGCACCTGGAGGCATCACTTTTATGTAATGAGTTAATAGAAAGATAACCTAGTGTATTCAAGGTTGAGATAACAAACCACTGTGTCACTCTGCTTCACATTAATTGTACTGCTTGTATCACCTTTTGAAGATCTATATTTAATGGCATGCTCCGGGGTTCACTATCTTAGTTCGGCGAGGCAGCTGACATAATTCACATGTCCAGTACTCATCTCTGACCAGGTAGGGCCACTGAGTTAAAAAAAAAGTTTATTTAGTTGAAGCTTTTGTGCTGAAGTATTACAAGGCTTGTGGGCTCTATTCTCACACATTTTACTTTGATTAATTACAAATTGTTAAGAAATTGTAGAGAAGTGAAGCTTAAAGTTCATTAGGCTTATCTTTATGACAATATTCATAATACTCCAATAAAAGGGCCAAACAAGGGTTTCTTCTTTAATGGTGGTGAAAGAAGGAATTCATTTATGTCTGTTGGACAATATGTTAAGATTTTGTGAGGGAGTAGAAGAGGGGTGCTTTCTTATTGGCATCAGTCTGTTAAGTTTGTGTGCATATTTCTGTAGTTGTGTGTGTGTGTGTGTGTGTGTGTGTGTGTGTGTGTGTGTGTGTGTGTGTGTGTGTGTGTGTGTGTGTGTGTGTGAGAGAGAGAGAGAGATTTTCAGCTATCTTCTTAGAAAGATAACCTAGTATATTCAAGGTTGGCATGGCAATCCATTTTGTCACCCTGCTTCACATTAATTGTACTGACTGTATCACATTTTGAAGATCTATATTTAATGGCAGGCTCTGGGGTTTCCTCCATTAGTCTGGTGAGGCTGCTGCCATGATTCACATGTTCAGCACTCATCTCTGACCAGGTAGGGACACTGAGTTAAAAAAAAAAAGTTTATTTAGTTGAAGCTTTGATGCTGAAGGATCAAAAGGCTTGTGAGTTCTATTCTCACGTTACTTTTATTAATTGCAAACTACTAAGGAATTGTAAAGAAGTGGAGCTTAAAGTTTATTATGCTTATCTTTATGATAATACTCCCATAAAAGGACCAAACAATGGATCTGAAGTTGTTGTCTTCATTTGATCTTCAACCTGTGGGTTACCGGATCCAGCACGGATGCGACTCGGTCACATATCCAGCATCTGATCTGAGTTAAAGCTCCTCCACTACCTATAATGCCCCTGTTTCCTTCCTCCCTTCAGATCTCATTTGCCATGCTTCATGTCCGCATCTCAGTCCATGCTCTCTGCTGTTTTTTTGGGTAAGTGACTTTTCTTTTACTGTTAAATTCTTCTTTCTCATACCTTTTTACTCTTTTCTGCTTTCTACCTCCCCTCACGCTTCTGCGTCAGTTTATTAAAAAAAAAAAGAAATCCCTTCTTTTTCTCTATCTTTATCCTTGTTGCATATGTGTTTTCTGTGTGAGTGAGTGTGTGCTGGGCTGTAGGTTGGGAGAATGTCAGATCCCCCCAAACCAGGCTTCAGAAAATGTACAGAGTGTGGCCACAAGCTCTCTCCAGCTGATGGCCACGCTCTGTGCGTTGTTTGTCTTGGGGCAATCCACCTGCAGACCTCCTCTTCTCTCTGTGCTGGGTTTAATCCCCGAGCACTGATGGACAGGAGAAACAATCTTATCCTCAAAGGCCTCTTTCCCTCTTCTTCCTCAAAGAATCAGGACCCTTCTGTCCTGGCTCTTACCTCTGTCTCTGCCCTGGCCTCTGGGACTCAAATTACTGCCAAAAGGTCCGGGGACAGAGACAAGTCAGCTAAGTCAAGGGATAGGCCTAAGAAGTGATCCCCAGATCGCTTTGCTTTGGCCAGCACTCCAACCAAAGTTAGGTTGGCTCCGAGGCCAGAGTCTTCCCGGCTCAATTCCTCTTGGTTCTCTCTGGAGCCGGAGGAGCCCCAGACCCAGTCACCAGTTCAGGCCTCCCCTCACCACCCTTCTAGGCTGGTGTCAGTGGCCTCCTCCTCCCACTCTACCCATAGTCTTACCAAAGCGGAGGTGGATAGGATGATGTGTAAGTTTATTTGCACCCAGATTGCCTGCTGCCTGCTGCCTCTCCCTCTGGAGCAAGGAGCATGAAGTCCATATTCATCCCTATTGCTCCTTCTCTGATCTGACCCCAGGTTCGGAGCCCTTGGATCCAAGGACACTGGGTGTCGAGGGGCTGGCTCCAATGGTACCTTGTACCTCGACGTCGGCCATGGTCTTGAGCAGATCAGATCTGACTAGCTTGAATCCAACAGATTCTTGGAGCCATAGCCTCAGCGTCAAATCCGAGGGGGTGGTGTTGTTTCTGAGTTTATCATAGCAGAGCCTTCCCCTTGGTATCTTGGTGCCTGGAGGTTTTGCTCTGACTCCTCTGTCAGGCCAGAGGGTGATGGCTCCTTCTCTGGTCCTTTCTCTGGAGGTCTGTTCCCCTTCAGCTTTCAACATGGTGGAGAGGGTACTCTTGATTCCTTCAAGACTCTTGACAATCTCATCTTCAGATTCCACCTTGGCTCCCTCTGCTTCTGGCATGGATCCAGTCATTCTACCATCTCAGGGATAGCCTGTTGCCTCTTTGCCCCAGGTTCCCCTCTCTTGTGGACAGGAAGATGTTGGTGAGTTCTCCCCAAAGCCCCCATTGAGGAGGTACCTCACAAATATATGTGCAAAAGTAGGCACTTAGACTCCCCATTGGAGTACGTCACCGAAGACACCAATTTGGAGGAAGGGTAAGGTTCCCCCTGGTCACCCCCCTGAGGATGTCTCCTTCGGGGACACCAAAAACTTCTTCATCAGTGTGGGGGGAGGTCTGCCCAACAACCAACCCCATATGAATCGATGTTCCTGGAGGCATTTGGTGCAGGACCGTCAACTTCCTGGGTGTCCCCTAACACTGATCCTTTAGTGGATCTTATTACGTCTTGGCTGTGAAAGGAACTGGATATGGTGGAGCCCATTCCCAAAAGTCTAGACAAGGTTTTGCACCCCCTTCAGATAGGTCACATTAGAATAAAGGATCCTGGTTGATGCCATGGTGGTGGCAGCTACCACTAAGAAGGAGCTCATTCAGGAGAGCTCTACTGTCCACCCTCCTGACTGACAGTCAAGGATGATGGAGTGTTTAGGGAAGTGGGTGTACACTTCAGCAACCTTCTCTGTCGGGTGCTGAAATATATGGCACATGTAATTCGACTACAGTGAGAACTAGTGAAGGAGATCACTCAGTTGACCCCTAGGTCCATGTCGGTGGAGGGCAAGAAGGTGTTTTCTGCTCGTATGGCCATCCTGAAGTCAGTTGCTATCACCTCTATGTGTCTCCTCTCCCATGCTACCGAGGGCTCCACTAGAGCTGCCAGTACCAGTGTTGCCATCAGGCATCATGCTTGACTCTGGCTCTGTGCATTTTTGGAACCCTTCAAGGTGTCTTTTACAAATGCCCCGTATGACAGTTCCTCCCTTTTTGGGAAGTTGGTACATGACACCTTGGTTCAGAGTTAGAAGGATGGGAAGACTCTGTCTGCCATCAGGATCTGCTTTTTGGCTCCTCAACAATCCTTTTCTAGGAATCAGTGAAGGACCAAAAACATGTCTTTCTGGAAATCTCAGAGTTTTCCCCAGGACACTCAGGACTTACCTTCCCCCAGCAACAAAGGGGGATTTGATAAATGCCACCCTAGAGGCAGAGGACATCTGAGAAATCTCAGGTCTCAAGAGCCTTTATCAGGCAGACCTGTGCAGCAACCCTGAAGGGTTGCCTGGCTGCTTGTCTTGGAGATAGTCAGGAGTCGCCTCTTGCTATACCTAATGGTGTGGGAGTCCATCCTGGAAGATTGTTGGATGTTGCAAATTATATCCAGATGCTACTCAATCCCCTTTATCACAGCACCCCATCCACCCAAACCCCTCCTGGACATTCCACCAGCACAAAGAAAGGATGCAGCACTGGAAATTGCAAAGCTGCTAGAAAAGCGAGTCATTCAACCCCCCCCCCCCCAAACCAGTCTGGGTTGTGAATTTATTCCAGGTTATTTTTGGTGCCAAAGAAGATGGGGGACTTGAGACCCATCCTGGATCTTTCCACCTTGAACCTGTCTGTAGACAAGACAAAATTCCGGATGGTCACCCTTCTATCTTCTTGCTCCCTTCCTGCAGGAGTACAATCGGATGTGCTTGATCGACCTCCAGGATGTGTACTACCATATCAAAATGGACAGGCACTCTTGGCTGGGAGCCAATCATTATCAGTTCAGCGTGCTACCCTTTGGTCTTACTATAGCCATCAGGGTGTTCCCTAAAGTGATGGCAGTGTTAGCGGCTCATCTGAGACTCCAGGACATACAGGTCTTCCCCTGCCTGGACAATTGGCTATTCACTGCCTCTTCCAGGCATCAGGTCAATCAAGCGAGAGATTCCTTTCTTCTCTTAGCTCAGTGGTTGGGCATCACCATCAATCTCAACAAGTCTTTTCAGATGCCATTTCAAGTGTTAGATTTCATTGGGGCTCGACTGTATATTATTCAAACCAAAGTCTTTCTTACCACTGACAAGATTCAGTCTCTGAAGCGACATGTCCTTTGCATTCTCCAAGCCCAGTCACCAACAGCTGAAATAGTATTAAGGACATTGGGGTCCAGGGCGGCCATGATCAGTCTCTTGCCAAGGCACATTTTCACATGAGGGTTCTGCAATGGACTCTTGCAGTCCAATGGTCCATGTTAGATCTCCCCTTGTTTCATCCTGTTCAAATTTTTCGAGTGTGCAGGCACTCTCTTCCATGGTGAATTCATTCCCTGGATTTGGCTCAGCATTGCTTCTTTCTTCTGCCATCCCTATCGACCACAGTGACCATGGACGCCTCCCTGCTAGGGTGGGGAGGGACTGCTTGGGAAGGACAGTCCAAGGCATGTGGTCCCCTTAGGAGACCAGATTGCATATCAATGTCCTGGAGATGAGGGTGGTGCTTCTAGCTTTTCAGGCTCTCCATGCCCATTTTCCCCCAGGGATGATTGCTATCCAGATGGACAATATGTCTGTGATCTGGCACATCAACAAACAGAGGGAACCAGGTCTTACCCTCTTTGTCACAAAGCCATGAGAGTGTAGATGTGGGCGATCTCCACCAGCCATTTCCTGGTGGCAACGCACATTCCAGGGAGGTCCAGCATTCTAGCGGACAGGCTCAGCAGGTCTATTCTGATGTCTTATGACTGTTGTCTGAATCCTTCAGTAGCAAAACAAATCTTTCTCAAGTGGAGTCAGCCTTGCTGTGATCTCTTTGCCTCTCCTTCCAATGTGAAATGCAGTGAATTCTTTCCTATGAACCCACCACTGGAGGAAGCCCCCAGAGATGATCTGATTCATGCTTGTCCCCCCCCCCCATATTCTGTATGCTTATCCTCCTCTTCCCTTGATTCCAAAATTCCTACAGAAAGCTCACAGGCTGGGGAGTGTAGATATCCTCATTGCCCCATTCCGGCCTTGTCAAGTCTGGTTTCCCTCTCTGTGTTCTTATTTGGTGGTGCAAGCATGGACATTGAATCCAGTTTTGGATCTTATTTCTCATTCATCAGGGATTCCCCATCCAGACCTAGGCAGTCTGAAGCTCACTGCTTGGCTGCTCCAGTTTCCCTGATAGTCAGGACTCTCGGTTTATCTTCACCTGTCAAAAAGATTCTGGTGGTGGCTCATAAGTCTTCCACCAGAAATCTGTACTCCAGGAAATGGAAACATTTTTCAATCTGGGCTTCACAACATTCCCTAGATTACTTCACTGGCCCTGTCTCGGCAGTTTTGAAATTTTTGGCAGGGATTTTTCAACAAGGTGCCAGTTCTTCTACAGTTAAGGTTCAACTTGTAGCAATTTCCAATTTTCATTTAGGTGATAATATGGTTTCCTTAGCATCCTCTAAGCTTTGCAAAGCCTTCCTAAAAGGCACCTTTCTCCTTTGGCCCCCAGTGAAGAACCCAGTGCCACCATGGGATCTTACGTTAGTTCTGCAAGATCTAGTTTCATCCTCTTTTGAGCCTGCAGCCTTGGTGAATCTGCAATTTCTGTCCTGGAAGACATCCTTCTTGGTAGCTATTACTTCTGCCACGAGGGTTTCAGAGCTTCAAGTGTTGTCGGTAAAGCCCCCTTATATGATTTTTCATAAAGACAGGGTATCCTTGTGTACTAACCCATCTTTCCTCCCTAAGGTAGCTTCAGAGTCAAATATTAATCAAGTGATTAATCTCCCATTTTTTCCCCAAATTTTAAAAACAAGGGAGAATATAAATTGTACTTGTTGGATGTGCACAGACAGTTATGCTTTTACCTGCACAGGACTAAATCCTTTTGCAAGTCTGACTGGGTTTTCATTTCTTACTCTAAACCCTTTTGGAGAAACCAATATCTAAAGTCACCATCACCCGTTGGATTTCCCAGTGTATTATTCAAGCGTACTCTGTTAGGGTTTTATCCCTGCTAGGTCATGTGAAAGCACATTCCACCAGATCTATGGCTACTTCAGTGGCTTTTTGGTCCAGAGTTTCATTGGATGATATTTGCTACTGCGGCCACTTGGTCTTCATTTCATACCTTCATTTTACATTATAAATTGGACATCATATCCAGGAACAGGGCATCGTTTGGCTCCACCATACTCTGGAATATCCTTCCATGAGGGCCTCCCAGGTGTGTAGTAGCTGGGGACTCTATCCCACAGGTTAAAGATCAAATGAAGACAACAACTTCAGATGAAGAAGTTATGTACTCACCATAATGTTCCATCTGAGTTTTTGTTCTTCATTTGTCTTCAGTCGTCCCTCCCTCCTTCCCCCTGCCTTGCATAGACTGCATGGTGGTTTAGTGAGGAGAGGATGAGGTCACCTCCTAAATGCCTCTTACTCTCTACCTGTTTTGCTTATGCAGATGTCTAGTTTGAAATAAAGTGTTGGGTCTGGTGAGGAAGTTAGTTGGGCAGCAAACTTGACCTGAAGGGAGGAAGGAGACAGTGTCATTATGGGTATGGGAGGAGCTTTAAGCTGGGATCAGATGCTGGATATGCAGCTGAGTCAGATCCGTGCCAGATCCGGTAAGCCACAGATTGAAGACAAATGAAGAACAACAACTCAGATGGAATGTTATGGTGAGTACATAACTTCTTTTTTCTTCTTTAATGTTGGTGAAAGAAGGAATTTATTTAAGTCTGTAGGAAAATATGTTAAGATTTCGTGACAGAGTAGAAGAGGGGTGCTTTCTTATTGGCATCAGTCTGTTAAGTACTTGGCAGACACTCCACTAAAGTTGAAAAACATATTAAAGTATGCAGTGGAGAATCCGCACCCTGATTGGTCATTGAGAATGCAGAAGTATGTAACAGGAAATTTTATTGGGGAGAGTCTCAGCCTCATTTTCTTTCCAATCCAGGTACTGTTCTCCTGTCAATTATCTCAAATAGCCACAATCATTCCTGTCAAATGTACTTCATTTCGAGGAAAATTCCTTGCTTGAGTCTTAAAATTCCATGTGCTCACAGTTTTCTGAATAACATTAATTCAACAAAGTAACTATTTATATGTGTAAAGGAACACATTTTAACTATCCGTTGAGCTGCTCAGCAGATGTTTTAGTAATCTGTCTGGAAGGGTTCCACATTTTGCTCATTAGTATAACATTAGGAGATAAAGTGTTCCATACTTTGATGGTGGAGGGTTGAAAGGTATGACTAGGGATTTTTATACAAATTTTGTCTTTCAGTATTTGTTAAGGGAACATCTTAGACATTTATTGTAGGCAAGTATTATTGGATTACTGGACTTAGTGGGTTTATTTCTTGCCAACTCATGAGCACTTTATTATTAGGCTATTTTAATTAAAAAAAGGAGTGTTTATTTGAGTTCCACATTAGAAGGGTATATGTATTCATATTGAACTTTACTAAATTGGCAGCAAATGCTCCACAATTACAATTTGCTTTGCATTATTAGTGGTGCCTTTCACTAGGCTGTGTGTGTGTGTGTGTGTGTGTGTGTGTGTGTGTGTGTGTGTGTGTGTGTGTGTGTGTGTGTGTGTGTGTGTGTGTGCGCATGTGTGTTTGTCTGCGCATGTATGCATCTACCAATCCATATGTATCTATCTGTTTATATCTATATTTATCTATCTATCTATCTATCTATCTATCTATCTATCTATCTCTCTCTCTCTCTCTCTATATATATATATATATATATATGTTTTTATATATAAATATATATATATATATATATATATATACACACACACACACACACGCACACAGGCATACATAATAAGCAAGAATTAAAGATTGGGGGTTATGCATGGGTGTTGATAAGATGCTCTGTTATGGATTCATTTTATCTCAGCTGCCAGAATTTGCCTTACTCGACCACTTAACAATACTAAGCTTTATGGTTTTCCAAACCAAGTTTTCATTCATAATTTTTAAAGTTCTTCAAGTAATATTTTATTTGCCACCAATTCTGGGGTTTGTTCCCCCAGACACACACATTTGTTTTGTGCCATTGAGCCATTGTAGCAGCTTGTGGTTTGAATGTGACTGTGTGTGTAGTATGGAAGAACAACTGTGGTAGGGCTAGTCACCTGGCAGTATGAACATTTCCTGTTGGTAACATGCCAAACCCATGTGCAAAAAATGGTGAAAAGGGGGGTTGTTAATGGATGTATGAATGTGTGTGTATGTGTATATATATATATATATATATATATATATATATATATATATATATATATATATATATATATATGTGTGTGTGTGTGTGTGCGCGTGTGTGCAGCTTGCACACATATTTTTATCGGGCATTCATATGTTTTTAATTTCAATCATTTCAATATTACTTTTAGGCAACATTTCGATTGCAAGTCAATGTATGTAGCTTATGCAGCAGTTTGCACTTCTTGTACTTCATTCTATATTGAAAAAACTATTAGAAGATTATCCACTAGGATAAAAGAACAGTATGCAGCAGTTAGACATTTAGATTTTAAAAATACATTAGCGAAAGACAGTTTATCCCGTCCTAATTTTATCAGTTTTAAATTCTTTGTTTTAGAAAAGATTTTTTGGAGACACTGATATGTTGCTTGAAGTGAGGGAATTGCTATGGCAATTAAAATTGAATGCTGATGCCCCTCCAGGTCTCAGCGAAAATATTAATATTAGATGTGCTTTAAAATGGGGCCATTAATATTTATGTATCTGTAGTACTTATTATATATATATAAGCCAAAGTTAATGTTGAGTGG
Source organism: Protopterus annectens (assembly GCF_019279795.1). Classification (NCBI taxonomy): domain Eukaryota; kingdom Metazoa; phylum Chordata; order Ceratodontiformes; family Protopteridae; genus Protopterus; species Protopterus annectens. Next base: position 169,817,299 of record NC_056737.1, on the reverse strand, counting down.
GAGAGCACAGCAGATCAAATAATCAGGACTACCTGCTGAATATAAAGGCTTTAATCCACAATTCCAGAAACGACAACCACGAAACATATAATGCTGCAGCTGATGAGCGCTTTCACTCACAAAATGAGCTTCTTCAGATCAATTACTGCTACCCATAGTGCCCCTATATATACACATACATCAATAGAATCAATTAATTATTAAAGTTACATCCCTCAATAAAAACATTTAGAATAATTCATATAACATCTAAAACACATGTTACATAACAATAGATCTTGTAAACATATCTCTTATAGTGTTCATATCTCTCAATAAATAAATAAAAAATTTTTAAAACCTATATGTTAAAACTATTGAACATATGTATGTATACGTATATGAAACATATAAACGCAGTCAAAACAAGACACTGCAAACAAACAGAATATCAGCAAATAAACATATAAACATCTAAGCATTTACACTACAAAATCTTTAAGATGTTAACCTATACTATTTGTGTTTGATATTGATGTTCCTTCTTTTCCTGAGAGCTGGTTTTATGGAAGCTCTCTCATTCAGGCCAGACCCCCTGTCAGCCCTCAGCCTCGTAATCCATTTGCTTTCCCTATCTTCTGTGTGGTTCCTAATGTCACCACCTCTAACGCTTGGTTTAATTTGTTCTAAAACCCTAAACAGGAAAGTATGTGCATTACCTAATTCAACTACATGTTTAGCTAATGCATTATTTGTATTCCCTTTCCTCATGTGGTATGTATGTTCGCGTATCCTATCCTTGAACTGACGGTTCGTTTTGCCCACATAGAATGCATTGCATATCTGGCAGACTGCCAGATATACAATGTTCATACTGGCACATGTGGCATCCACTTGGGTCTTGAACTGTATATGGGAATCAGGGTGTATAAACACCGTTCCACTATCAACATACACACATTGATTACACCGCCCACATGCCTTGGTAAAACAGGATTCAGTTTTTCTCTCATCCTTCTTTGAATAACATAAAAGTCTCTTCAAATTTAGTTTATTCCTATATAAGAAACTTGGTTCATTCCCTACCACCTGTCTAATCCCATCATCTGTGCATAGTATAGACCAATGCTTGTTGAATATATCCTTGAGGTTCCTATTATCACTAGTATATGGTAATGAAATTCTAACTGCATTCCTCATAGTTCGTCTATCCTCATCTAACACGGGTCTGGGTCCATAGTATGGTGCTGCTCTATTTAACCTAAGCTCCTGCATATCACTAAGTTGTCTATCAACCTCTTTATTGCTATAGCCCCTATCCGTTAATCTCTCTTTCAAATCATGTATGCCTATTTCAAAACCTGACTCAGTGGCATTAAGTCTAGAGACACGCATACCTTGTCCTCTGATAATGTTGTTAAATATATGACTAGGATGCATGCTATATCTTGATAGTATAGTATTGTGATGGCATGGTTTTCGATATACTCCTGTGTTCAACAGACCATTGTCCAATTTTTCAATAAACAGGTCTAAAAAGTCTAACCTATGAGTGGAATAACACATTGTGAACACCAAATAATTAGTCAAACCATTGATCATTCCATGAAATTCCTCTAACGAACTGACATCCCCTCTCCATAACATAAACACATCATCTACAAAGCGTTTATAGAATATTACAGATTGTATGAATTCATTAGTCCTAAATAACACTTCGTTCTCCCAATGGGCTAAAAACATATTGGCATAGCTGTTTGCACATGGCGTACACATGGCAACCCCAGCTTGCTGTTTATATATCAGCTCATTGAACATGAAGACGTTGTTCTCAAGTACGGTGTGTAATAAATGTACCAATAGTTCTATATGACTCGGTGTAAGTGTGCTATGCTCCAATAGATACTTCCTAATATATGTAATGCCCAACTCATTAGGTAGTATGGTAAACAGTGATTGAATGTCAAACGTGGCCAATATCAACTCATCACTGTTTATACCACTGGTCATACAGTCATATAGTTCAAGTAAAAACTGCTTCGAGTCCCTAAGTATAGTCGAGTTCCTATTCAACACAGGACGCAGATGTTTCTCTATATATACAGATATGTGTTCAGTGACCCAACCCTGTCCTGATACTACTGGTCTCATGGGTGGGTCACTGATACTTTTATGTATCTTTGGAAAGCCTTGTATCACAGGAACTAACGGGTTCGGAATTGTGAGATACTCAAACAAATCTTTATCAATGGTTCTACCATTGAACATATCAAGCAGATCATTCCCTACTTCCAAAATAATTCTTCTCACCATAGCTGGATTAATTCTTAGATAAAATTTATCACTCAATAATCTCATCATAGCTGTATGATAGCACATGGTGTCCATAACCACAACTTGTCCCCCCTTGTCTGCTGGTCTAATTGTAACTGCCTTATTCAACTGCAAATCACGTAAACTCGCTCTCTCTTTCCTACTAAGGTTATCCTTATTCCTAAAATTAGGCTTACCACTAAAATATTTATGTATTTCATCTTCAGTCAATTTTAGGTATGCCTCAACCAGTGGGTGGTGTATCGGTGTATAATTACTTAATCTTCTAAATGCTAGTGATGTCTCATTGCCATTATCAGTACCTATAGTATTATTCTGAAATATCAATTTAAGCATCAAATTCCGACAAAACATCTTTGTATCCAACACCGTGTCCACTAGGTTGCTACAACCACTAGGAATGAAACTCAATCCTTTTTCCAATAAATTGATCTCAGACTGCGTTAGTTCATGTCTAGATATGTTACAGACTAATGAATCGTCATTATGTGTATTATCATTCATCATGTCCATCACATTCATTGTCCTAATTTGTTCCTCCACATTTTCTTTATCGTATGTTGTGGATGGAATTCCTCTGAGGCTTTCCTTTTCTGCCTCCCTCTGCTTAGGGACCGCCCCCTTCTCATACCCTTGTCCTTCCTCACGGGTAACGGAAAAGGGATTTCTCCATGTCCTGATTCTGTCACATTCATACTTCTGCTATTTACTTTGGGTCTAACGACCCTATCATCCTGTATCAATGGTTTATTCCTAACCTCTACCTGGGGATATAAATTCATATGTGTAGGGCTATTTAGTGTAACATCCTCTGTTGTTATGTTTTTACTATTCACTGTGTCTCCGTCTGCATGTATAATGCTGATGACGTCATCTGTATCTATAGAACCACCCGCTAATCTATTCGGTACACTATTCAATGATTTGCTTAAAACATTGTTAATATTGTTACTCGATCCTCGTATATTATCATACGTTACAGGAATATCTGTTAAATTGGAACTGGATCTCATACCTCGCTCAGTGGTGTTACTTGTATCAGTAACATTAACAGTTCTACTATTATTTACATCATTACAAAATGCACTATTCCTATCTGCAGCATCATTTATGTCCCTTTCGCCATATCTAGGCCATACGAAGACGTGACCCATTGCAAAATCTTTATGGTCACGTCTTATTTTGTTCTGCTTCTGCTGGAGAAGTTTGCGTTCGAGCGCCGAGACGCCGTCCAGCAAGCTCTCAAACAGAGGCATAACTAAAACATCCGAGTAAGCTGAAAAAATGTCCGACCTTTGTTGTTTGATGCTTCTTGTTAGCTCATCCTCCTCCGGCAAGAAATAGTCCACTAGCAGTTGCATATACTGTCTGCTAACCTCCAAATTAATCATCTGCCATTTCTTCATTAACTCGGGATGCTGATCTCCCTGGTTCGGCATGTTGAAAACTCGAAGTCCCCTTGGCACTATTCGTTGTTCCAAACAATATTGGAAATGCATTCTTTGTGTCTGTAACCTTTTCAGGCGTCCGTAGTACTTATTATGTTTTGCATTGACCTGCTTGCTATTGCTTAAAAATGTTCACTTCATTTACATGTTTTATTCCTATAACCTTTATGGGCTCTTTGTACATAATTATTATTACAACAGTACTGTTAGCTTGTTGTTGGTTTGGTTGTACAGTGTCATATTTGGAATGGTATATATTTCACTGATGTGGATCATATTTCACTTTCTGATGAAGTCCAGTTATTAGATGGATGAAAGCACTAGTTACGGCTCCAGAGTGTATTTTTTCATTTATTGTTTTTTTTTTTATTTTTTATAGCAGTCTAACGAAGTTTTTTTATTTTATATATATATATATATATATATATATATATATATATATATATATATATATATATATAGAGGTGTGTGTGAGTGTGTGTGTGTGTGTGTGTGTGTGTGTGTGTGTGTGTGTGTGCGTGTGTGTGCGTGTGCGTGTGTGTGTCTGTTTGTGAATATATATATATATATATATATATATATATATATATAAAGAGAGAGAAAGAGAGAGATAGCTAGATATAGATAGATATGTCTGTACATATATGTATATGTATATATATATATATATATATATATATATATATATATATATATATATGTATATATATACATATATATATACATATATATATATATATATATATATATATATATATATATATATATATTTAGCTTCATCTTTCAGCGGTTCCCATTACGGGTCACCACAGTGGATCATCTTTTTCCATTTCTTCCTATTCGCTGCATCTGCGGATGATGCAGTGGTGCAGCGGTAGCGTTGTCACCTCACAACTAGAGGTTCTCCAGTTTGATTCTCGGCTGGGGTGCCTTCTGTTCAGAGTCTGCATGTCCTCCCTGTGTTCGTGTGGGGTTTCTCAGGCTGCTCTAGTTTCCTCCCACATTACAAAAACATGCATCTGGAGCCTTTCTCCCTGGTCCTCTGCTGAAAATTGGCTTTGATCCAAGTCGGGCTTTCCCAGTTAACAAATGTTAAATAAAAAAATAAAATCTTGCTCTGTCACACCAGCCACCTGCATGTCCTTTCTCACCACATCCATAAACATTATCTTAGGCCTTCCTCTTTTCCTCTTTCCTGGCAGCTCCATTCTTAGCATCCTTTTCCCAATATACCCAACATCCCTCCTCAGCACATGTCCAAACCAATGCAATCTTGCCTCTGGTTTTGTCTCCAAACCATCCAACCTGAGCTGACCCTCTAATATACTGAGTCCTAATCCTGTCCATTCTCATCACACCCAATGCAAATCGTAACATCTTTAACTCTGTCACCTCCATCTCTGACTCCTATCATTTTTGTTGATGCCACCATCTCCAACCCATATAACATAGCAGGTCTCACTACCCTCTTGTAGACCTTCCCTTTCACTCTTACTGGTACCTTTCTGTCAAAAATCACTTCTGATGCTCTTCTCCATCCAATCCACCCTGCCTGTACTCTCTTCTTTACCTCTCTTCCACAGTCACAATTACTCTGAATTGTTGATTCCAAGTATTTAAACTCATCCACCTTCACCAACTCTACTCCCTGCATCCTCGCCATTCATCTATCCTCCCTCTCATTCATACACATCTGTTTTAGTCCTGCTAGCCTTTATTCCTCTCCTCACTAGAGCATATTTCCACCTCTCCAGGGTCTACTCAACCTGTTCCCTGCTTTCACAAAATATCATAATGTCATCCATAAACATCATAGTCCATGGGGACCCCTGTCTGATCTCATCTGTCAACCTGTCCATCACCATTGCAAATACGAAAGGGCTCAGAGCTTATCTATGATGTAATTCCACCTCCACCTTGAACACATCTTTCACTCCTACTGGAGACCTCACCACTGTCACACTACTCTTGCACATATCCTGTATCACTCTTACATACTTCTCTGTCACTCCTGACTTTTTCATACAATGCAACAACTCCTCTCTAGGTGCACTGTCATATGCTTTCTCTAAATCCACAAAGACACAATGCAACTCCTTCTGATCTTCTCTATATTTCATCAACACCCTCAGAGCAAACATTGTAGCTGTAGTGCTCTTTCCAGGCAAGAACCATAATGCTGCTCACTAATCACCTCTCTTCTTAACCTAGCTTCCACTACTCTTTTCCATAACTTCATGCTGTGACTGATCGGTTTTATCCCTCTGTAGTTACTACTAAGAATTGATACCAACACACTTCTTCACTCCTCAGGCATCCTCTCACTTTCCAAGATTTAATTAAACAGTCTGGTTAAAAACTCTACTGCCATGTCTCCTAAACTCCTCCATGCTCCCACAGATATGTCATCTCGACCACCAGCCTTTTCATTCTTCATCCTCTTCATAACTGTCCTTATTTCCTCCTTGCTAATCCGTTGCCCTTCCTGTTTCACTATCCCCACATCATCCAGCCTTCTCTTTCTGTCTCATTCTCTTTATTCATCAGCCCCTCAAAGTACTCTTTCCATCTGCTCAACACACTCTCCTCACTTGTGAGTATTTTTCCCTCTTTATTCTTTATCACCCTTACCTGCTGCACATATTTCCCAGCTCATTGATTAAAAAAATCTTTCCATCTTTTCATTCATGTATAGCATTTTTTCAGCTCCATTTTAGGTCAGAGAGTTGAAACAGTCATTGGATATCCACCAGTTGTGTGGCTGATGCTGTGTTTTGGATGGGTCAGTTTTAAGGTTCCTATGATGGCTTCCTCCCTTTTTGGACATAGGTAATCATTTCCCCTTGGGGCTTTCTAAGATATTCAAGGGTCAAGTACTTTAAGTATCTTATTTTCTTTTGAAAGGTCACAATCACATAGCTACCTTAATTAAGGTGCTGCACAGTTGTTATGTTGCATTTGTAATATGTAATATTTGAGATATGACAGGTGGGTGGGTTTTTACATGACAAAAATATTTATTTATTTATTTTTTGTTAGCAGGCATAAACTCAGATGGAAAAAAAAGTGTGTAGTGGGTCTCAGTCAGAAAATGGATGTATATTTAAAGTGTTTTCTTGATGCACTTTATAACAAATAGAGGTCAAGTTTAACTGAACCGGTGTTAGGTGGGACTGCTATTTCTGTTGTTGCATTATGTGCAGTGTCAATTAAAGCAAATGTAATTAAACCAGAGTTCACTGGTACTGTTTTCTCAACAGTCTTTTTTCTAGGAGGCAGGTAAATGCAGTTTTCCAAGGTTTATTAGCTGTTTCTGGGAGCAAGCAGTGTTCATTGTTTCAGGGCACATCTTCCTATTAAAAAGGCTTACTAATCATTGCCCACATTCTTCTTTCAGTTAAGGAAATGATCTGGAGCAGACCTTATGTTGAGACCTTTGATTTGGTTGATCCATCAGAGATTTAGAGCATCATGGATGTATCATCTGCCTTGGTAGCAGTGATTAAGCTCCAACCCAGTAACTTTAATTGGGTGGTGAGAGTTATACATTCTATATCCATTATAATTGGGATGCATACTTCCTAAGCTCTATCACTACTCAAGTGCTTCCTAATTTCTAATTATTAGGGAACATATTGCTTGAGAGGGGGACATTCCTAGATTTGGTAAGATCAGCAATTCAGGAAGTTAAAGGCAGTGAAAAAGCACCTCACATGGGATGAAAGGCAGTTTGATACATGGTTAGTTATGATGACAAATATTCCAAGAGCCTCTTCCCACAGCAATGATGATTCAGGAGTTAGCAGAATAAAGGTTTGGTGGGCTTTTAACACAAGCAATTATGTATTGCTTCATGCAGATTTTTACAGTTTTGTTCTTATTTTGGGGGTACACACTGTTGTTAAATGCTTTTTTTTGGATGAATGGATGGTTCATAATAGTGCCTGAGTTCAGAAGGACAGCAATTGGGGAAAGCGGACTAGGTGGCAGAGTGGAGTAAAACCCTTTTTTGGATCCCAAGGTGGTAATGCCTAGTGTACCTTCTGGTAGGATCCTGTACATTCTCCTTTTAAAGCTGATATCCTTTCAGAACTGCTAAAATATATCCCAAATTAACAGTGCAGAGAATATTTACTGCAGGGGTTCCAGTCTGGCTTTCCCAACAAACTGCAGGCATCTGCTAAGGTTTCTTCTAATAGGAATTTGAGTTACACCAGAGGCAAACAGGATGTAGTTAGGGATGTGTTGTATTAGGTATCCAAAAGTAGTAATGTGGGTCTGTTTCATTCCCCAGTTTTTCTGACACTTTTAGAATATTTCCACTAGATTTCATTCCAAAATAAGACTGAAGATGAATTCCTTTTAGGCCATTATATTTCTTTCCCAGAATACTTTCAGAATTCTGAAATTCTAACTCAGAAATTAACCAAATACCATATTTTTTGTTACTCAGATTCCCCAATCTCAGTGCAGTCAGAATTGTCCAGCAGGGTACAGAAAGGCAACTCAACCAAGCCAACCAATTTGCTGCTTCATTTGTATCACTTGTTCCCAAGGAGAAATTTCTAATCAGAGTGGTAAGAGAACAGTATTTTCATTTTTGCAGAACATCAAAAATTTATATTGAAATTGTTCTCTGGATTACTATCAGAATTGCTTTGCTTTTTGTTGTTCCTTGTTCTGAATACAAACATATTTAATCAGTCTGGTGCACTCAGTTTTCCATGTTGTTCCTCTTTTCTTGTGGCTTGTTCTTTTAAAATAAGTCTGTAAGACTGACAATGTTACATAAATGCTGACATATATAGTATACGCAAAAAAGAATATATGACAAAGTTCCTTGAAACTATTTGGAAAGGTACACACCAGGATTCAACAAGCTCTACATGGCATGCAGGACTAATGCAGGAGCTACAGCAGACAATATGCCTACTGTGCAATCCAGGAATATGCTGTAGGGACGTGCACGAGCACTCCTGCACTAGTCTTGCACGGAGTCAGGTCCTGTATGCAAATTACTCCATTTGCAGGTGAAATACATGCAAATGAGGTGAATTTGTGATCCAGGAAGCTGGAAGCCGGCCATGCAGGACTAGTGTAATCTGCAGAAATGTACTTGTTAGTAACAGAGTACATTTCTGCAAACTACAAAACAGAGCCATGACAGCTCCAAATGAAGGGTGGATATTATGTAGAAAGCATGCCAATGGCCAAATATATGGCCATTGGAATGGAAAACAGTTGCAAAAGTAAAAAAATTAACTTTTATTTTTTTTAGCTGATCTCAGCTATTTAAGCGTAGGGCAGCAGCGCACAAACAGGATCAGGCGAAAAATAAAATACAAATTCTAAAATAAGCATTCTAACCAAAATCACTATTTTGCCATTTTACTCGATGACAGGCAGAAGGCAACATGGCCAGTGAATAGTGGTTACTAAGGGGGAGGCTCAGTGTGGAACATGTACTATGCATCAGCAGGCAATCCTATGCAAATGAGGGGAATGATACTGAATCCCAGATTTCCCCTGCATGCTAGTCATCACCCAACAGTGTAAGAGCAGAAATAGCTTGGTGCAAGCCTAGGAGTTAGCTGACATCATGGGGGGGGGGGGGTCAGGCATATTGTATGCAGATTGCAGCCCTGTGGCTCGGGTTTGCCCTTAGCTTAGCAAACCTAAGAAAGAGGGTGTGTCTAAGGTTGCCTAGCAGTCTTTATAGTGCCTAAGTGGGTGTGCGTGCCGCGCACCGGGTTTTAAAGGAAAAAAAAAAGTAAACCAGGAAATAGCAGCTATGTGCACATGTGAACACTGTGTTTGTGCGGCACACCCCCAGGCTTAAACAGGAAGGCAATGGGAAGAGAAAACAGCAGTTGGAAGGTAATCTAGGAGAACTAGCATAGCTGGCAGTTGAAATGTATCAGAATCAGCCAATTACACAGGCAGCAGACTAGCCCAGCCCAGAACACTACTATAAACTATGCAAACACCTTCCCCTCTGGTTTTCTCACATACTCTACACCAAACGTGTACACAAGTGGGGGAATTTTAACAAACAAAAACAACAAAATGATAGGGGCTGCAGCAACTATCAGACATTAACATGTGCAAGAGGCTGAGGGTGGTGAGGATGAGAATGCTGTCAACCAACCTACAGTGAGGAGACAGAGAAGGGTGTACAGACCCAGGGTAACCTACTAGGGACTACATGAGCTGGAGATAGTGGAGCACTATAGGGTGGACAGGGACCTGTGCACATGCCTGACACACAGAACTAACACAGGGGAACCCATGCCAGTGGATACCAAGGTATCTGTAGGCCTAGGAATACTAGCCACAGGTACCTGCTATAGGCCAACTGGTGATATAATGGGGATCTCACAGGCATCAGCATCAAGGGTATTCCACCAGTTCCTGGATGCCATGTCAACACATGTCGGTGAGCACGTATATTTCCACAACACCCATGACTTGTTGGCCAGCAATATGCATCTCTTCCACCAAATAGCAGAATACCCTGAGGTAGTGGGTGCTATAGACTGCACACACATATGCATCAAAGCACCACCCAGTGAGCAAAGTAGGGTCTACATCAACCGTAAGGGCTTTCCCTTCATCAACTGTCAGGTTGTGTGTGATGCCCAGGGCATTATAATGAATGTGTGTGCTGGCTGCCCTGGAAGCTATCACGTTTCCCACATCTGGCATCTGATGCAGCTATACTAGAGATTTGCCAATGTTGGCATCCCTTATGGTTACCTAGTGGGGGATGCTGGTTATGCACTGGAGCCGTGGCTGATGACACCCATCAGAAATGCACACACACCTGAACACGAAATCCATAATGAGGCACACGCACAGACCAGAATCATAACAGAGCATGTGTTTGGGATGCTCAAGTCATGGCTCCAGTGCCTGGACACATTGGTGAAGCCTTGCAGTACTCACCAGCTACATGTACCCAAATTGTCATCGTATGTGCCATTCTACACAATATGATCCTGCAGAAACAGCTGCAGCAGGAACAGCATGGGGCAGGGCCACACAGCCCCCCACCAATGCCAAGGCCTGCACAGGCACAGAGTGACTTGGAGGAGGAACAACCTGAGCCTGCACCTGTAGGCAGATGGAGGTGTTCCCAGTATGCCCTGGCCTTGGCAAAGAGGCAATGCATAGCACATACACTGACACATTAGGGACCCAGGGAATGACACCTCTGTCTGACTTGCACATGCCCTAAAAGGGATGCCAAACATGACACTACCTGTGCTCAACTATGTATAGGGAGTGTACTATGTGCATTCAACATAGGCAGCCCTCCAGCACCATCCTCAATACTGGCACACCCACAAGGTAAGTCACTCTCCTTACCAATTGCGAAATGAAGTAGTATGTGTTGTTACTTGTATCTATGGTATGGATGTGAGCATGCAAGGTCATTGGGTGACTGAATGGGATGCCAGCAGATAGTAGACACCTATAGTGGCAGCATGAGATCTATAACAAATACTGGTGCCACCATAGTAGCCAGTACTACACATGGTGACAAAACCCACTGCAGGAAATGTGCTGGGCCACATGTGTGTCCATATGACAGACATATGCCAGTCATGGAGGTTCACATACCCAACAACAGTCTCAGCCTTCAGGACAGGTGAAGACAAACACAAACAAAGGCTGTGCTAAGGCCTCTGAATGATGGGTATGGGTAACCTCCCCCCAGGCCTACACAGACAGACTACATCAGGTCAGGCAGTGGGATGTTAGATCTGATGGGTAAGAAATCAGAAAGTGGTATGTAGGTCAAACAAACCTAAGAGCTGTAGTACACTGATATGCCTCTAGTCAGCATGATAGGTTAGAATACAGAATGAAATAGAGTGCCTGTCATACCAGTACAGTCATAGCAAATGTGTACAAGTGTCAGGTGTGTCCTCCCCAATCCTATGTAGAAATGTAGAAACAGTCAGGTGTGCCTCCCAAATCCTGTGTAGAAATGTAGAAACAGTGAAGTGTGCCCCCCCAGTCCTGTGTAGAAATGTAGAAACAGTCAGGTGTGCCCCCCAAATCCTGTGTAGAAATGTAGAAACAGTCAGGTGTGCCCCCCAGTCCTATGTAGAAATGTAAAAACAGTCAGATGTGCCCCCCAATCCTAAGTAGAAATGTAGTAACAGTCAGGTGTGCCCCACACCCCCATTCCTAAGTAGAAATGTAGTAACATTCAGGTTTGCCCCTCCTCCAATCCAATGTAGACATGTAGCAACAGATGACCTGAGGTGGCCAAGGTAGCAGGATAGATTGTAGCATTTGTACAGTATGTAGGTATGAATGTGTTAGGTTGGTGTGTGTTTCATATTGTGTGAGAGTGGTCAGTATGTATGCATGTGGAGGTTTGACCTGGTGGCCTCACAACTGCAGTTCCAAAGACAATGCTTCCCAGTATAACACATACTAGCAGTAAGCCGTTGTAAATGTATGGTGGTAATATGTGTCACCATCTGAAAGATGGACATGGCATGACTGTTGGGCTAGATATAAAAGTACCCCAGACATACAGTATATAATGTATAACTGTGAAATGGATACACCCTTGGAATTGTACATACAGGTATGCACCACATTATCTGGGCTTGTAGTAGGGAATACCGATGTCATCTGGCCGAACACTTGCAGATCACAATGGTGACAGGACTGATGTATTGGGAAACAACTGATGTCCCTGCACAAGCCAGCATGCTGGAATGCCCCATGCATATCTGTGTGTCAGATGCAAGTAGTGTCCATAGCACACATGCACCCAGCTCACCCAAACACCACCCATAGGTACCTCTCTGGTCTTATCCCTGCTGTTGGGAATGGATACAATATGATCCCCACCTGTGTATGGCAATAGCGAAAGAATGCAGCATGCAGTGCAGGTGTTCCATGCAGGTGTGTCCCTAGCTGTAAGCAGTATCATGCCAGCATCCACACCACAAGTATTGGCATGAACACCTAGCACACCTATCCTGTCACCCCAGGGGAATATACTCTATGGCAGTCTGGGACAGTAGGACTGACAGAATGCAATGGCCTGCTACAGCTGGCCTGCATCACCACCAAATGTCCTACAGGCCTCTGCCAAAGCCCTGTGTCTCACCCGTACTGCCAATGTATGTCATGTCATGGACACCCAAATAACAACATAACACATTCCACATAAGCCATTTGCAAGGCCATGTGGACAAACCACAGTAGCATGTCCACCATGTCCCACTGCTTGAACTGTGGACCAATACCAAAATACAGCTGTGATGAAGTGATAACTATAGGGAAAGTATCAGGGAATGAATGCATAATGTATTGAAGAGGATAGAATAATAGAGGGGGGGTGGGAGCATGGCCAGCATGGAATGTGCAGGGTCTGACACACAGCTGTGTGCACATACTATCCCTGGCTGCAAACACAGAAATGGGTGGCTACAAACCTGCCCATACACCACAATAGGGGTAATGTTCTGACTTATGACCCCTGCCTCTGGATAACCTGTGTGAATCTGTACAGCTGTGAAGTATTGCCACAGCAAGATAAGGCCATACTTTCATGCCGATGGATGTACAAGTATGGGATCCTCTGCTTTCACTGTATCAAGGTGCTGAACTGGATACACAGACCCAGCAGCAAGTGTTTGCAGCTACCCCTCCAGAATGGCATAACTTTCCATAAATATGTAGGCATTTGACCACAATACTGGACACAGCTGCATTCACCCTGTGTTCCCCAGGACATCACTGTGAGCAAAAATGTCCACTTGACATTACTTGAGGATGTAAAACATCACTGTGTATAACAGTACACATGTCTGAATATCTCTGTTAACATGAGTACCATGTAGCAGAAGCAGCACAGACACAATCACCTGCAGTACACACTATCCCTTGCACAGTTTGACCTCATATTGACAAATGACCTACAGATATCCTGCAGAAACAGTCATTCAAATTGAAATACACCTTTGGGAAAAGAATAGCTCAGTAATCTGAGTAGTGCATCCTATAACTGTGTAATGCTATAGAGTCATAAGCTAGTTAGTAGGAGTTCTAATGCCCTACTTTGGCAAGGCTGCTGACATCATTCACTTTGAAATACATCTTTGGGAAAAGAGTAGCCCAGTGGTCCCTGTTGTGCATCCTATAACAGTGTAATGCTGAAGTGTGATATAGTACTTTGGTAGGGGTTCTATCCCCACACATGGCAAGTGTGGATGTTTGTGGGTGTGTGTGTGTGTGTGTGTGTGTGTGTGTGTGTGTGTGTGTGTGTGTGTGTGTGTGTGTGTGTGTGTGTGTGTGTGTGTGTCTTTGTCTGTGTAGGGTGCAATGCTTTTGAGGCCATTCACTGTCACTACAACCTCCATTGACCTTCTTTGGCAAGTCTGCTGATCTCATTCCCAGTGAAATATACCTTTGGTAAAGGAATAATCTAGTAATCTCCATGGTATGTCCTATAACTGCATAATGTTATAGTGTGATAAATTAATTAGGTAGGACTTCTAATCCCAGACATGGCAACTGTGTGTGTGTGTGTCTCTGTCTGTTTAGGAAGCAATGCTTTTTATGCTAGTCACACTGACTACAATTCACATACCATATTTTGGCATTCTGCTGATGTCATTCACTTTGAAATATACCTTTGGGAAAGGAGTAGCCCAGTAATCTCTGTGTCACATCCTATAACTGCGTAATGCTGTAGTGTGAAAAACTAATTAGGTAGGAGTTGTAATCACAGACATGGTAACTCTGTGTGTGTGTGCGTGTGTGTGTGTGTGTGTGTGTGTGTGTGTGTGTGTGTGTGTGTGTGTGTGTGTGTGCGTGTGTGTGTGTGCGTGTGTGTGTATCTGTCTATGTAGGGAGCAATGTTTTTAGGCTAGTCACACTCAATACAATTCAAATGCCCTACTTTGGCAAGACTGCTGATGTTATTCAGTTTGAAATACACCTTTGGGAAGGAGTAACCCAGGAATCTCTGTGGTGCATCCTTTAATAGCATAATGCTGTAGTGTGATATAGTACTTTGGTATGGGTTCTATCCCCAAAAATGCTAAGTTTGGATGTTTGTGTGTGTGTTTCTTTATCTGTGTAGGGTGCAATGCTTTTGAGGCCATTCACAGTCACTACAACCTCCGTTGACCTTTGGCAAGCCTACTGATGTCATTCTCAGTAAAATACACCTTTGGGAAAAAAGTAGCCCAGTAATCTCCATTGCATGTCCTATAACTGCATAATGATGTAGTGTGATAAACTAGTTAGGTAGGAGTTCTAATCCCAGACATGGCAACTGTGTGAGTGTCTCTGTGTAGGGAACACTGCTTTTTAGGTTAGTCACACTCACTACAATTCAAATGCCCTACTTTAGCAAGGCTGTTGATGTCATTCACTTTGAAATACACATTTGGGAAAGGAGACGCCCAGTAATCACTGTGGCATGTCCTATAACAGCGTAATGCTGTAGTGCGATATAGTACTTTGGTAGGGGATATATTCCCACACATGGCTAGTGTGGATGTTTGTTTCTTTTTTGTGTAGGGAACAATGTTTTTTAGGCTAGTCACACTCACTACAATTCAAATGTCCTCCTTTGGCTAGCCTGCTGGTATCATTCACTGTGAAATACACCTTTGGGAAAGGAGTAGCCTAATAATCTCCATGGTGCATCCTGTAATAGTGTAATGCTTTAGTGTGATATAGTACTTTGCTAGGGGTTCTATCCTTACACATGCCAGGTGTGGATGTTTGTGTGTGTATTTCTTTGTCTGTGTAGGGTACAATGATTTTGAGGCCATTCACAGTCACTACAACCTCCGTTGACCTTTGGCAAGCCTGCTGATGTCATTCTCAGTAAAATACACCTTTGGGAAAAAAGTAGCCCAGTAATCTCCATTGCATGTCCTATAACTGTGTAATGCTGTAGTGTGATAAACTAGTTAGGTAGGAGTTCTAATCCCAGACATGGCAACTGTGTGTGTGTGTGTGTGTGTGTGTGTGTGTGTGTGTGTGTGTGTGTGTGTGTGTGTGTGTGTGTGTCTCTTTTTGCGTAGGGAGCAATGCTTTTTTAGGCTAGTCACACTCACCACAATTTAAATGCCCTACTTTAGCAAGGCTACTGATGTCATTCACTTTGAAATACACGTTTGGGAAAGGAGTAGCCCAGTAATCACTGTGGTGCTTCCTATAACAGCATAATGCTGTAGTGCGATATAGTACTTTAGTAGTGGTTTTATTCCCGCACATGGCAAGTGTGGATGTTTGTTTCTTTTCTGTGTAGGGAACAATGTTTTTTAGGCTAGTCACACTCACTACAATTCAAATGTCCTACTTTGGCAAGCCTGCTGATTTCATTCACTGTGAAATACACCTTTGGGAAAGGAGTAGCCTAGTAATCTCCATGGTGCATCATGCAATAGTGTAATGCTTTAGTGTGATATAGTACTTTGGTAGGGGTTCTATCCCCACACATGCCAAGTGTGGATGTTTGTGTGTGTTTCTTTGTCTGTGTAGGGTACAATGATTTTGAGGCCATTCACAGTTACTACAATCTTTATTGACCTTCTTTGGCAAGCCTGCTGATGTCATTCCCAGTGAAATACACCTTTGGGGAAGGAGTACTCCAGTAATCTCTGTGGCACATCCTATAACTGTGTAATGCTGTAGTGTAATAAACTAGTTAGGTAGGAATTCTAATCCCAGACATGGTAAGTGTGTGTCTGTGTTTGTGTGTGTGTCTGTGTTTGTCATTCATATCCTGTGTGGATGATGCTGTGAGTGTATAACAATCGGACTCATTGTGGAGCGGATTTTGCATATTTCTTATATGTTAGCCCTATTATATGTCACAATGTCCAACTAACAAGGATAACAGATGTGAAATAGCTGAGAGGCTGGGGTGTCAATCCTGGTGAACATAGTTAGCAACCCTTGTATTACCCAGAGAACACCCTCAACCCATGTCTCATACACAAACACACTTGCCTAGATAACACCCGCTATGTTGGTAGTACCCTACATATTGCCCACATATAGTAACCATCATGTGATTGCAGTGGACTACATAGGGTATGGCACCCTGTCCATCAGTACAATAGGCATGTATATGCAGACAGTGCACCTTCACTATGTTCCCTACTGAACACCTGCAACACCTGTGGTGCTATCAAATGTGACCCACAAAGGACATACCATGCCTTAAACACATGCCCTGTATGGACAGATGCCACTGACACCAGGGAATACATGTACCATGCTAGCAGTGTAGGTGTAGGGTGAATCTGCTGTCCATTAGCAGTTCCCATCACTTGAGGCCAGGGCTGACACATCTGATGATAACAATCTGTGTACACAACATGGGCCAGACACCCCATGTTCAGTTTCACATATCACTGTACATGCATGTGGGATGTGTGCACATTCCAGACAACATCCATGTCATGAACTAAAGAACACATACATGGCAAGCATTGCACAGCATTGGTCACATACAATAGTTACCCAGGTGACTGGATGGTGAATACAATACCCACCTGTGTGGGCCAATCCAGACAGTACACCCCTGAGCCACACTGCAGACCATTGTCATGTTGCCTGCTGCCAATGTATACCCTTCACCTAGCCTTGTATTGCCTTCTGGCACAGTCAACCATTACACACCCATGAAGCAACGTGCACATGCATGTCAGTACTGGCACCCTGTATCTGTGTGTGTGGTGTATGATGCTTTCGACCACATTCACATTCACTACAACTCCCATTGGCATACTGAACCATGCTGTCTGATGACAGACACCTTTACATACCCTTTGCCCATATAACCTCTGGATAATCCATGTGGTGCATGTGACCTGCACATTACTGTATTGTGGCAAACTAACTAGTTAGGAAGTGTATTCCTGACCCTGCCAAGTGTGTCAATGCATGTGTGTCTCTGAGAGAATGTGGTGGTGTTGACGCTGACACCTGTTCATGTGGACAGGCACATGTGCTACACCTACCATATCGCTACCATATCACTGTTGCAGATGTCAGTCACCATCACATATATGTTCGGACAACTCCTCAACATGTAAGCTATGTAGCTCATGCAATAACTGCATAGACATGTGATAGCAAAACATAGTCAGTCAGGGGTTTGCAACCCTGTACTGGTAAGTGTGTGACACATACATGCTTAGATTTTACTATCCCACCCCCTCCCTGACTTTCTTTGTCTGTCTCTCTCACTCCCTCTCTGGTGGATGTGGAGAACTACATCTGCTTTGCTTAGACAGCAGCTTGTGTTCTGTAAGTGATGCTCACGATTAGCTGATGGCCTCTGCTAGCTGATTGCATGTGGAACAGCTGTGGTAACATTCCCATAGCCAATTGCATGGAAACACACTCCAATAAATAGGGACATTATGTTGGTGTTGGACATTTTCATTCACTGTGAGCAGGACCCAGATCTGGTGTTTGGCAAACAGCATCACAGATGGATTTGGGATTTACCTCTAACAACATACACTGTGGAAACAGGCCAACACACAGGAGGGGGATGTGCCTGACATGACTAAAGAATGTAAGTGTTGCTATTCTACATTTGGAGTAATGTTGGTTTACCAAAGTGTGTGTGGAAGTGGCTGGTCTACATGTTTTAATACCTGTCATGACAGTGCTATGTTTTTGAGGAAACATCCATCTGTAGAGTCATCAGCAGACTGGGCAGTGTGTGGAGCCTTTTGTTTCTTATGTTACTCACATAACACCTATCTGAGAACTGCAAAATCATAGTGTGAGGATTGCAGTCAGTACACAGTAACAGCCATGAGAGTTACTGACTTCATATCCATCATAGGACATATGGCACAACAAACCCTGGTATGACAGTAAATGTATGAAGTTATCACAGCAACATGACAATATTGGGGAAGTGTTTGTAGCTGCAGCCACAAGTCTGTCAACCTTTGTACATATGTCCTGATGTAAGAGGTGCATATGTCCTGTACACCATTATTTATTGACATCATACCTGATAACAAGCCAGTCATATATCAGGCTGCTAGACATGTTATGTATAGTAGGAGGTGTTTCTGAGGACATAGCTTGACCATTCTGTGGTTGTGTGCACAGTACTGGTGTCTGTGTACCTAGGGTGATTGCTGACAGTATGTGTATTGCACATACATACCTTGGGCTGTGCATAAACTGTGGTAGATGCCATTGTTGTCCATCCTGTTCTATCTGATGTGACATGCTGCCACAATGAATGGTACCCTATTGGCTGACATGTCTGTAGGGCCAGACACACACATGTCCCATACCACAGACAGCCATCGGACCACACAGTGCCATGACCCAGTGTATGTAGGGTCAGTGTGTGAGTGGCTCATATGAGGATGGTGTTTATCAGACAGTCCATATAGTGTCATATTAAGCATGTGCACCATATGTGGCTGTGTTTACATTGGATGTGGGTATGCAGTTTCACACAGGTGTCTGCTACTCTGTGCTGTGACATGCATGTAGAGCCCTCTATAATCACAGGTACATGTGTAGTCCCCCATACAAAATATAGTCCAGTGTTGTGGCAGTCAGCTTGTAGTTTGCACAGTGCTTTGTGACGTGCCTAGCAGCCTAGAGTAATTAACCAGTGTGATGATAAGTCCAGTTTTTTGCAAGACATACTGCTGCCAGGCCACCATAACTGTTGTGTATTTCTGACAATGCAGTAGGGATTCTGTACAGATGTATGTCACTAACTACTGGGTAGCATGTGGCCATGTGACCCCTGCACCACCAGGTATTATGTGTCAGGACAGACTGGCGTGTGTGCATGCATAAACCGTGTGGGCATATGTATTCCAGTATTTACGTTATATACCCATGTACATGGCTATTAACATCCACATTGGGAGGCATGGTCCACATGTCTCGCATGAAGGGGATATGTGTACACCTCTGGACTGACCACAGAGTGCCGAACTGTCCACATATATTGGTCATATCTCTGCTGTAGTCCACAGGATCATTACTGTGCTAGCAGTGGTACTGTACTATGATGTCCTTAGGATGTCTGTCAGTAGCCAATAGCACATGTGTAAAAAGCAGATGTGACCTCCCACACACAACATGTCTGATAAGACAACCCCTATTACACTAGAAACAGTCTACATATATTAGACAACAACACTTGTAAGTATTCATATAACAGCAACGACCAAAAAGAACACCAGTGAGTAACAGCTCAACTTTCAAAAATTTAATAAACAGAAATATCTCACTTCTCTTAGCGCCTTGGCCAACAGCCTTTACAGAGTAAGTAACAGAGTTACTCACTGGTGTTCTTTTTGGTCGTTGCAGTCTACATATATACCTGCAATACATACCTGACATCCCCTTGCACTAACAGGCTGGGACTATTAGGGCTGAGGTAGGACTCCACTCCATGTTCTGGACATATGGTGAATGTATATGTATATATATTTATCCATATATCTATATAAATATATACACATGTACATATCGACATACATAGATAAAAATACTTTATCAACCTGACAAAACACCCATCCTATCTAATCTTATTCACCCCTATGATAACCTTAAGTCCCTAAGATCATCACAAAAATCTCTTGTATACATCAACAAATCAAATAATAGAGCTGGAGACTCTCTGTTTTCTGTTTCTATTGGAAAAACCTGGAACCAACTTCCCTCTGAACTTACCACACTTCCCTCTACTACTCTGTTTAAAAATAAGCTTAAGCTCTTCCTGAAAACACACTGGATGTGCCCCTGTTCTAAACCGGACTAACCAACTTATCCATTATTACCTGAATCAATCAACCTTCTCATCTCTGAATCTACTTCTTCTTTCTAACTAATTTTGCCTCTATTCTCTAAATCTATTTCATATTACATACTACTATGCTTCCTCTCCTTCACAGTCCTAGCTAGTACTGGATTCTTTAAAGTGACTCATATTACTTCTAGATTTATTACCTAACTGTTTCTCCATTTCATTTTTCCTTATCTTCCTTTATTACCTACATCGACACTATTGCTTTCTTCTCCTCTCTCAACTAGTACTCTTTAATAACACTTAAATGTAGCTTCTTATTAACTATACTAAGTCTATTCAAATATGTGTAACCTTCGTTATGTACTTGTAAACTTGCAGCCTTCTCTGTTCAAGAAAATGTATATGTATTCTCAATATGTATTTTATGTAGATGTGAACTTTGTTTTAATTGTGTGGAGCTTTTCTCCCCGTGCCTCTACTGAAAATGGACATATATCCAGCTAGAGTAGCCCGGTCAACAAATGTAAAATAAAATAAAATAAAATAATAAATAAATAAATATATATATATATATATATATATATATATATATATATATATATATATATATACATATAAACACTTAAATATATACAGATGCACAGCAATATATGTCTACACATATACAGATATAGATGCATATGCACATATACTTATGGATATCTACATATATATTGACAGTAATAGGTATATCAGAATATATATGTATGCACATATGGCCACAGATACCTACGTATATATCTACATAAATATGCATATCTGTACACATACGATTTACATACATATACAGCTATACACACACACACACACACATACACACACACACATATATATATATATATATATATATACATACACGCACACACACACACACACACACACACACACATATATATATATATATATATATATATATATATATATATACACACACACACAAAGAGATCTACACATGGCCATATATATGATGCACTAAACAGATGTGTATACAGACAAATGTATATATGTGTATGTACATGTAGACATATATCAACATATGTTTATGTATATATCCATATTCCTGTCATGTGTAAACATCACGGTTGTGTATACCTTCCCAGATGTATCTCACCATATGTATCTGATATGTGTACATTATGATAAAACAATGTATGTGATGCAACAGTCATATTAATAACAAGTACTACACAATTGTGGAAGTAAAGGCAATTGTTCAATATGAATCAATATGTGTATTGACAGATATATTGGAAAAACAACAGCTGTCTTCACAGTGGTCCTGGTGTAGTGGTTAAGTGTTGTGACTGTAGTGTTCAGGGTCCTGGGTTCAAGACCTGAAAAGGCTGTTCATTTTGTTGCTGGGCAGGACAAGGGCTTTCAGATACAGAGTGGTTAAGGCAGTTTTGAGCAGCTTTAAGTGTGTGTGCATGGATTTGTGTGAAACTAAGCAGCGCTAAGCTATGGGTAAATGTATGGGTGCTTTTGCTTTGCTTACCAGTGTGCAAATCAGCTTAGCTGTTATATTGGAGCAATGTTGATACCTGCTAAGCATTGCTTAGCCCTGGTAACCAGTTCTCACCACCCAGTCCAATAACATAGCAGGGTAATGACATCTGTAATAAGTGCATGTAATGCCATGTAAAATAATGCACCTATATGCTGCCATTACAGTTGCAAGGGGTGTGAGTGTCATGTCTGGGGCACACAAGTAAATGAGGCCTGTACAGCACTGTTATCCATGTGACTGTGTTACATACAGGGGTAGTAGCCCAGGGTATGTGCTGTCACACTGGCATGTAGTGTATCATGGCATTACTACTGTTGACAGTGTTTTCCCAGCCAAGAGTAGAGTGCTAAATGTAGTACTGACAACAGGCATACCTGCAGGCATAGCTGTATTTTGAGGCCTCCCTGTTGTGTCCCCGATGTGTGAGCTGTGTCACAGTATATATCCCCTGCTGGATAATGATCTGACATTTTGAATGTAGCTGTAGACTACTGTCTGTACAGCACATGTTGATGAGGGCTTGCAGCATGTAGTTATGGCATACATATTGTTGTCAAACGTCTATCTGTCAACAAATTCATCCTACTGCATAGCTACTTGCCAAGCTGATGACTGTCAGTCCCTGTACAGATGTGCAAATGGCAGGTATCCAGCTAGGATATGTACAGGCAACATATGCTTGATTGACACTGACATGTCTACCCAGCTTTGCAAGAACTGGTACATATAGGAGACAACACCCTGTATGCACCACATGCCTTGGGTACCTCCACTACGTTACCACAGTCAACAGAACATGCTTGGGTACAGGTCTCCACCACAGACACTAACCATGTGTTGTAATACATGTTGCATACATGTCAACTTGATCACCTCAGTGGCCATGTGCAGAAGGCATCAAGAGGATTGGCTGATGCATGTTACTCTCACCCTGAGGGTCTACACAGTGGTGTCTGTCGATAGATTGCCTGCTGCCACATGGCAGGTGGCAGGGTACCACTGTACACACATCCCCTACACAACCCATCTCTCTATGGACAATAGCTAGGTACACAGCTATGACCACCTGCAGCGATACACCCCAGTACTGACACATGTGTGTATTACTGAGGATGGCAGTGTATGTGTGTTAGTACACCTGTACTTAGGAATTCCATGAGGGCCTTCACAACCACCTCAACACCCATTGCCATAGTTAGTCGTGGCTACTGTATGGGACATTACATGTTCCCTGTTATGCTCCTCTCCCTACTGGCTACATGTGCCCTGCAGTACCAGCACAACAGTGTTGTACAAATGGGTTGATAGGCATGGGATACCCACTGAGTTCTGGCAAGTATGTGTTTATGTGCATGTCTATATATGTGTAGGGTAAAGCATTCTGAGGCTACATACACCTATTACAATACCCATTGCCACACAGTTGTACAGATAGTGTTGTTGCTGCCCATAGGTGAGGCATGAGAATGCAACACCCTACTATGCCTGTGGCATGTGCATTAGATGCATAACCCTGTAGTACCATTGTTTGGATATACAATGGGTTGTACAGGTAACGTGTGATGGTGGGTATGTCAGAGTGTCATCATGGGTTTCAGGGAGTACAATATCCACTGGGGTATGTGGGTGCTGTGTACACTGTCATTACACCAAGGTACACCCGGTATATGATGTTCATCATGTTTCACTGTTGCAGTCCTTAGAAAATGGGTTATCCAACTCCCGGTAGCCCACAGTCGGCCAGAATACCAAAGTCCTTGGTATATGATGTCGGCTGCCTTCGGCCATAGACCCGATGTCAAGATGTCAGGCATAAAGGAAGGCAGCCAATGCCATTTCCTCAGTCTTTTTGTGCTGCAGAGCCCGAAGCAGAACAATTTGCATGAGTGCCAGTCGGCCTATTACCTTCTTTTGTATTCTGACTACTTCAGTTGAAGACATCCTCAGCTAAGTACCCCATTGGACCCTCTTTTCTTGCTTTAACAAATGTCAGAGAAAGTTAATAACTGTCTTTCCTGTGGAAAACAGATTCCACACTGTGATTTTCATTCTTACTGTATCACCTGTTTAGGTCTTGAGCACAACGCACCTAACTGTGATCTCTGTGCTTCTTTCAATCTGCGTACCATACTCTGTAGAACTAAAATTTTGTACAAGCATTTCAGAGTTTGGCCTAAGTTTGTTGGTATGGCATCTTCTCGTGTCCCAACTTTCAATGTTCCTAAGAAGCGCAAGGATAAAGACTGCGACAGACCTAGGGTCAGGGTGGCCGAAGAGGTTCCTGTTAAGTTGGACGTCGGCCCAGCGGTATTCAGTGAGGCACTTTCGCAGCCCCTGCAGTCCGTGGATGTTCTCCCGCAGGCCTCTGCTGAGACTCTTTCAGAGTCCTCCATGCCGTAGGCTTCCACTTCATCTTCTGACCCTCTGCCAGTCGCCGCCTCCGATGGGTTCAGAGCTGCTAAGCAGGACTAGCTTCTGAGGCCTCTTTTCTTTGGCCTGAGACCAGACCCAGACCGACGACCTTGGTTCAGACTTCTGCTGTGGCTAGGCCTACCGAGTCCCTTCGGCTTTCTAGCAGACCTTCCAGCTGCAAATTTACTCAAAAGCAGGCTCCAGCCTCCCCTCAAATTCCTCAGTCACAGATGATTAAAATGACTAGTAACCTTTTGACTCTTATCCAGGGCTCTTGACCTCCTCCTGCTAAGAGGGCTAGAGAATCGTCCCCTGAAGTTTTGTCTGCCTCAGGTTCTGATATCTCCAGCAATTGTGCTGATGAAAACAAAGACTCTCAAGTTTATTCTGTTTTTGAGGATTCTGATGTAGAAGAATCTATCCCTTCTGCCTCTCCTCCAAAAGATTTATCTTTTGGGGATACTCTAAATACTGTTAGAGAGCATTTCAAGTGGGAAAGTCAGGACTATCCTCAGTCTAAGAAAAGGATTAGAGAGTTCTTGGATTTACCACAGCATAAGCCTCTGCTATTCCTCTGGTGTTGGAAATTGTTGATGATGTTTTCATGGAGAATTCTTTGACTCCTAATTCTGTTCCTCCTGCTCCCAGGACACCTGACAGGTATTATAGAGTTCCTGATTCTCATCAATTTCTTTTCAGGAATCCTACTGCTGATTCAGAGACTATTTCTCAGGGTCCTAAAGGTGTTAAGGCCACAGTTGCAAAAAATCCTGCTCCCTCTGACAGAGAATCTAGGGCCTTGGATAGGTGGGGTAAAAAGGTTTATACCTTCACCACCCTTGCTATCAGGTCTGTTAATTGTCTTTCAGCAGCATACTTTGGAGGGTATTAAGGCTAAAATTGCTAGTGTTCCTTCCTTGGCAGAGAGTAAGGACATGCAAGGTTTATTGAATTCTGCTACTCTTGTCATTAAACATTCTCTACACTGTGGTTTTGAAAATTTGGAGACTTCTTGCAGGGCGGCAGGCACTGGATCTGTTATTAGAAGACATGCTTGGCTCAGGGAACAGCCCCTTTCTAAGCCTGTTAAATCTAGGTTACTGGATGTACCTTTGCATAAGGACAATCTTTTTGGTAACAAAGCAGAAGAGGTGTTGAAAAAATTGGAGGATAAAGCCAAATATATGCAAACTGTTAAAGATTTTCTGCAAGTTCAGCCTCCTCGTTTTAGTAGGCATTACCCTTCTAAGAATTGGACTTTTCCTGATCCCAGTAAACAGGGATGCACTAGGTCCAGGTGTTATAGGTCTTCTAGGGGACAGACTTCTACTCCTCAAAAGACTAAACAATGGCATGCTTCCTCTTCAAAATTTGGGAGTTCTAAGCAAAGTTCCCAAAGTAAGCGTTCTCAATGATTCAGCCCTCCCCCTGCCTGCCCCTGCTGGCCCAGGGTTGCCTTTGGGGTGAAGGTTGGCCAGTTTTGCCGACGTTTGGTCCACCATCATAGAGGACAAATGGGTACTCAAAATAGTATCCCAGGGCTACAAATTTTCTTTTCACACTTTCTCTGTTCACCAAGGATACCCAGATATCCCCCCAAATCAAAGGGCAGAAACAGAAAAAGTAATTTCTTCCTTGCTGAACCTGGGAGCAATAGAGCCAGTTCCTGTACTTCAGATAGGCCAAGGTTTTTACTCAAGACTTTTCCTGGTTCCCAAAAAAAGGAGGCACCTGGCACCCTATTCTGGATTTGTTCATACTGAATACCTTTCGGGTGATTCCCAAATTCAAAATGCTCACTCTTCAGCAGTTGCTGCCAATGCTGGCCAAGGATGCCTGGCTGGTGACTTTGGATCTTGAAGAAGCTTATCTGCACATCCCAATATGGGAGAGTTGCAGGAAGTACCTTTGTTTCAGAGCTGGAAAGCGACATTACCAATTCTCTACACTGTCATTTGGTTTATCTACTGCTCCCAGAGTTTTTACAAAATGCCTGGCTTTTTGCAGGCAGAGAAACATTCAAATTTACTTTTACTTGGACAATGGTCTCATTCAAGCAAACTCTCCAGAACAACTTATAAAGGATTTGGACTTTGTAAAGAACCTTCTCACCTCTTTGGTCTACACTGTTAATGAAAGGAATTCAAGACTGGTACCCACCAGGGAGATTTTATTCCTGGGAGCAAGTCTGAACACAGCCGCCTGGATGGTATTCCTCCCTCAAGAGAAACAAATGCATCTTTCGACTTACTTCAAGGATTTGGCAAGCATGACTCAGCTCCCTGCAAGGCAATTCCTGCAAGCCCTGAGATTCATGGCTTCATGTATTCTGATGATTCCATATGCCAAACTGCATATGAGGAAAATACAATGGTACCTCAAGAACCTTTGGTGTCAGCACACGCAGGATTTATACTTGATACTTCCTCTGATTCCCTGTCTTCAGACAGAGTTTCTTTGGTGGGTGACAGCCTGTTCACAGAACAAAGGCCTGCCTTTTCGACCACCTCCTGCAAGCATGACTCTCACCACAGATGCCTTGGACTTTGTTTGGGTAGCACATCTAGATGGCAAATGCATACAGGGGACTTGAAGCAACCAACAGATTCACCTGCACATAAATCTGAAGGAATTGATAGCAGTCTAGCAGGCCTTTCTGGCTTTCAAGCATCTTCTCTCTCCTGGAACTCTTCTAGTCAGGACAGACAACACCACAGTCATGTGGTACATCAACAAGTAGGGAGGGACTCACTCTTACCCCCTGTGCAGACAAAGCATGATTCTATGGTCCATAGCAACTTTCATGGGCCAACATCTGATAGCTCAGTTTCTTCCAGGAAGGCTCAACACCTTGGCAGATCAGTTGAGCAGGCAGGTCCTGGATCACCACAAGTGGCAGCTGAACAAGACCATCTTCTATCATATCATTCAGCATTGGGGTACTCTCCAGATGGATCTCTTCTCATCTCTGAACAACCATCTTCTTCCAACGTTTTGCACCAGGGAACATCACAACAAAGCCTGGAGAGTGGATGCTCTGTCCTTCCCCTGGACACAACTTTCAATTTATGCCTTCCTTTCTCTGCCTCTTCTTCCCAGAGTGCTGTTAAAGATAAGAGACAAAAAAACAAGGGCCATTATCATAGCTCCAGACTGGCCCAGACAACATTGGTATTCACTGCTTCACAGTCTCTCCCAGCCTCAGCCTTGGAATCTTCCCCTGATACCAGATTTATTGGTTCAGGAAGAGGAAACATTTCTACATCCTCATCTTCAGACTCTGCATTTGGCACCCTGGCTCATAGTATAAATCTATCACAGCAGGTGCTCGAGGTTCTTCCTGAGGCCAGGAGGCCTAGCATTAGGAAATCTTAGGCAGATAAATGGAAATGATTCTGTATTTGGATGCAGGCTAGAAGGGATGACTCTTCTTAACCATCTCTTCCCCTTATTCTTGATTACCTGGCAGGCTTGCTTAATGGTGAACTTTCATGCTTCAGCAATTTCAGCTTATTGTTCCTTTGAACAACCCATCTTCTCACATCCCTTTGTGAAGCAGTTCCTCAGGGGGGGGCTAGCAATTTAAAACTTCCCAGAACAGCACCTACTCCTGCTTGGGATTTTAATTTTGTGCATGAGAAGCTTACTCTGCTCCTTTTGAACCAGCTGCCTCAGCTGATTTGAAGTTTCTTTCCTGGAAAACTGCTTTTCTCTTGGTCATTACTTCAGCTAGAAGAGTTTCTGAGCTGCAGGCCTTAATGGCAGTAGAGCCTTTTATCATCTTCCATGCGGATAGGGTTTCACTTCGAAACAATCCCTCCTTTATGCCTAAGGTGGTTTCTAGCTTGACTCTTAGCCAGTCTATCCACTTGTCTACTTTCTTTCCTAAACCTCAGAATAGAAGGGAAATACTTCTGCACTCCCTTGATATGCATAGACAGCTTAGATTTTACATGGACAGGACTAAAACCTTTCGGAAGTCTGATCAATTGTTGGTCAGTTTTGCATCTTGAGCTCAGGACAAAGCTATTTCTAAACAGACCATTTCTAAAGGGATTGCCTATTGTATTCACTTTTGTTACTTACAACATGGCAAGGTTCCTCCACAGGGTATCAGGACCCATTCTACTATAGCAACTTCCACCTCAGCAGCTTTTTTGAGAGGTATACCTACTAAGGACATCCTGGAAGTGGCTACTTGGACTTCTGTTCACACTTTCATAAAGCATTACAATTTACCTTTGTTTTCTAAATCCAAAGCTGGTTTTGACACTGCAGTGTTGCAGGGCATTCTTATCAACTCTTAAACAGTAAAACTGAAAAGGTGAATGCAGCTGTCCAGAAATCCGACTCAGTAACAAAGCGATGAAAATGTAGAAGAAGACTAATCGGACCACCACGATAAAAAATATAAAATATTTAATTTATTGGATAACAAACAGATAAGCGCTTTCGCGTACTCTTCTGGTACGCTTCATCAGATCTAGTTTAGCAATATGCCCACTTGCATTTAAATAAAGTGCAGTTACGTTTCATCAATCAATTAATTAATTAAGCAATTAAACTGGATAATTAGTTAAACTGAATAAACAATTAAATAAAATCAGATAGTTTGATTAAATTCTCTTAGAAATATATACACATATAAATCAATTCAGCATAAAGATATATCATTGAAATGAAATTTATCAATATAACAATATAAATATATCATATCTTATCAAAGAATATATAATAATATAAAATGTATATAAAAAGTATATAAAAGTAAGCCCAGTGAAAACATAGAACATCATGATGTCAAATAAAATAGTGTATGGATGAATATAAAAATGTGCATGAAACATGGATAAACATGGTGATGTATAGATGGTGAATGTAAAATATATGTATATATATATATATATATATATATGTATGTATAATATATATTTTGATTTTATTTTAAGCTACGTGACTCTAATATGGGTTTTAAAGTAATAAATTGATTTAATCCTGGTTCCTGATGTGCTTTTAATTTTAATATTCATTCAAGTTCTACTTTTTCTAAATAATTCATATTGTTACCTCCTCTCTTGTTCATAATAATTTTCTGAATGACCCTGAATCTAAAGCTATGTCCTATGAATGCTGAGCAATGTTTAGCTAAGGCGTTTTTCTGATTGGATTTTTTGATGTCGTATAGATGATTATACATTCTATCTTTTAATCTCCTTGAAGTCATACCTATATAGAATGCCTGGCATGTATTGCAATTCGCCAGATAAATCAGATTACTGGTATCACAGAAAGCATAGAACCTTGGTTCAAACCTGTATTTTAAGCTGGGATGTTCAAATATCTGATCTTTTGTGATCATAGGACACATATTACATTTGTCGCATAGATGGGTTCCTGGCATATCAGGACATCTTAAAAGTTGGAGATCTCTTTCTCTCATATTGTGTTCAATACATAAAATTCTTTTTAAACTTTTACTGTTTCTATAAGTAAATCTAGGTCTTCTATCCAAAACTTTATTTATATCTGGATCAGCCATGAGAACATGCCAATTTTTATTTATGATACTGATAATTTCTTTATTATCATTTGTGTATCTAGTAGTAAAAGTTATTCTATGTTGGTTCTTAAGATTATATTTATATTTATAGTTGGCGTGGTGGCTAGTCCATTTTTGTGTGTGATCTATATGGGATCCATCAAAAATTGATGTTCTGATGTCTTTTATAATATTGTAGTTATAACCTTTATCAGTAAATAGGGTCTCCATGATATCAGCTTGTCATTCTAGTTCACTAGGTTCTTTGCATAATTTATATAGCCTTGTGAATTCACTTTTTACAATGTTTGGAAAAATATGTCTGGGATGCATGCTATTATAATGTAATAGCGTATTTTTCCAACATTCTTTTCTATATAAAGAAGTTAATAGATTACCATGTTCATTTTTTGTGATAGTAATATCAAGAAAGTCCACACTAAGGCTAGTGTAATCTAAAGTAAATTTTAAAAAATCAGTAGTAGATTCAAGGTACTGAACAAATTCTTTTAATTCATTTAGGGTACCCTTCCAGAAAAGAAGTATATCGTCTACAAACCTCTTGTATAGTAAGGTACTAGTGTAGTATTGGCTATTAAAGAGATGATGTTTCTCCCAATAGTAGACGACAAGGTTGGCATAGGTATTTGTGCATGGGGTGCCCATAGCGACACCCCATTTTTGTAAATATAATGTATTGTTAAACAAAACGACATTATTGGAAAAGACCATATCTAGCAATGCAGTGAGCAAAATTTGTTCGTCAGTACTGAAATTCCCTGTATGACACAATAACTCTCTAATGGCTTGAATGCCATATTCATTAGGAATAGAAGTAAATACATTTTTAACATCTAAAGTCACTAATAAACATGTGGCAGGTATTCTTTCATTAGATAAATGGTCCAAAGTGTCAATAAGTTGATACGTGTCCCGTAATATAGAAGGTATGTTAGTAACTAAGGGACTCAATTTCTTTTCTAGATAAACAGAAATAGTTTCAGTTACCCACCTATCACCTACTACAATAGGTCTCATAGGTATGGGGGTAAGGTTCTTATGAACTTTCGGAAGTCCTTTAATGTAAGGTATACATGGTTGTTCAATGAAAAAATATAGATATAGGTCATAATCTATCTGTCTACATGATAAAAAATCATATAGATCACTATGTACAACTGTAATAATATTAGTTAGTTCTTTATGACTAATTTCTTTATATGTAGTTGTATCATGTAACATATTAACCATTGTTTCATAATAATCATGTGTATTTAATAAAACGATGGCGCCACCCTTATCAGCTGGCTTTATCGTTATTTCTTGATTATTCATTAAACTATGCAGTTCATACCATTCCTTCTTACTAAAATTATGATATTCACATAAGCGTTTATCTTGAGAAAAATACATATAAAAATCATTCTCACACAATCTTATAAAGCAATCAAGATTAGTAATGGGTACAGGTGTAAAAGTAGTTTTCTGTTTTGGGTGGTACTTAATATCAATATTATCATTACCAGGTTTATCAAAAATCAGCTTAAGAGAAACAGAACATCCAAATAGCCTTAAATCTATGAGTAGCTCACTTAACTTACTAGTCTGTGATGGAATATATGATAAACCTCTATTAAGTATAGATAAAACAACCGGTGAAAGTTCAAACCTGGTAAAATTAAAAACAATGTCATTTAGTCCTTTTGCCATCGTCTCCGCTCGTAGTTCTCGTTGGAGAAATTCCTCTTTCTGTGGCCCCGACTGCTTGACCTGCTCCTGGATGTTATTCGCGTTTGTACTGGAAAAGGTAAAAAATGTTCCATACTACCAGTGTATATCTTCGGTTTTGCTCCTGGAGGGATGGCTTTCTGTCTGGCCGCTAGAGCTTGTTGATTCGGTGGCAGAGTACTTATGAAATCACTTCCGTTAGATTCACTAGTCCCTGTGAGTGACGTAGCTACTGTTGTTATAATAGTAGATTCAGGAGTAGAGGTAGTAGTTAGTAGTAGTTCCTCCACAGAGTATCAGGACCCATTCTACTATAGCAACTTCCACCTCAGCAGCTTTTTTGAGAGGTATACCTACTAAGGACATCCTGGAAGTGGCTACTTGGACTTCTGTTCACACTTTCACAAAGCATTACAATTTACCTTTGTTTTCTAAATCCAAGGCTGGTTTTGACACTGCAGTGTTGCAGAGCATTGTTACCAACTCTTAAACAGTTGGTATTCCTCCTCCCTTCTCTTTGGGCTTTGGGAATCAACCCATTTTGCAAGGACTGCAACAGTGAAACATGATGAACATAGTACAGTTGTGTACACTTACCATAAATGTAGATGTTCGAGTATATTCCCTGTTGCAGTCCTGGTTCCCCCATCCCCCTTTTTTCCTAAGACACAGACTAGATGTTTATTTTGTGGATGGTATGTTTCCAGGAATTTTCTTTACCTGGTCTAACCTTCTTTTGGGGGCTCCTGACAGTTATGGCAAGAAAAACTGAAGAAATGGTGTGAGCTGCCTTCCTTTATGCCTGACCTCCTGACATCGGGTCTACGGCCGAAGGCAACCAACATCATATACCAAGGACTTTGGTATTCTGGCCGACTGTGGGCTACCAGGACCTGGATAACCCATTTTGTAATGACTGCAACAGTGAATACACTCAAACATCTACAACCATACTTTCCATGTACCACGTTATGGTGACCACTGTCATCATCAACCATACAGGTAACTGATATCACAATCCAGGCCAATTATACATGTGCCGTGTGCAGCCTACCTGTAACACATTGGACACATGGTCAAGTTAGTTAGCAGTGATAGGCCAAGGTCTCTCGGATGTGTGTCTGCCTGTTATGTGTCTGTTAATGTGTATATGATGGTATGTCACACTATGTATTGTCCATATACAAGCATTACATCCCCCATTAGCATAATGTACATGTCTGGGGATGTTCTGCATGCAACATGTAACCTGGAACACACCTCACCCTAAATGATGTGTAATGTGTGCAATGAAAGCCACACACTTCAGTAGCACTACATACCTAGGTAGGGGTCTAGTCCCAGTGTTGCCAAGTAGGAGTGTGCATGTATGTTAATGGGTCTACATTAGGGTGCAGATTATACACGTCCCAGTGGGTCACCTGTCCATGTGGCACAGGAAAGAACTGTTATACAAACCTGTGACATGTGTTCAACTATACCCCAGATATGTCACAGCCATGGTCTCATCATAGTGCCATACCCCTTGTGGAATATGACTGCAGACCATCCTCCTGCTGACACATGTACACCTACATGACAAATGGATAACATTATGGAGACCACAATCAACCAGTGTTACTAACAGCTATAATGCATCATTGCTGGATGGCTACACTACCTGACATGTATTCATTAAACTATACTCCTGACAACATGTTACACTGCAGTACTTTGGTACACTGTAGTACAGTCACCATGTGCATCAGAACCATATTAGCTTGTCCCTGCATCAATGTTATGGATGACAGGGATGTGGCACAGGTATCATCATATGCACAGGGTGTGTTGTTGGTTTGCCAGAGGCTGAGGGTGGGCCATACATTTGACACCATGTGTGTGGGTGAGGAGTGTAATGAGGTGAACTGGGCATGGTGATGTGGTGTGTGTAGGTATGGGGTTGCCCTCAGTGTGTTCGTATAGTGTGTGGGTATGCATGCACACAGTTCTGCCATGTGGCTGCCCTACACAGGTGTTTATTGACAGCTGCAGACCATACTTAGTAGGGTATGCAGTTCACTGCTTCTGGCCATGGACATGTAGACTGTGCCTGCCAGGAGTCCCATGAACACGTCCAGGTACAGGCCTCAATGTGCTACACTCCCCTGATGATGACAGATGTCTACTTGAACCAGGCCCCTCCTGGGACTGGCTAGGGCCACGTGCTCATGGCCTGCTGTGGTGTGGTGTGGACAGCGCCCCCCACAGTGCTGAGGCTGGTACTGCCACTACAGGAGTCCCTTGGTGTTCTAGCACGTCCACGTTGACTGACAGATGTTGGTGTTGCTGGCCTACATCCACGCTGCCATCTCTGCACTCCCACCACATGTTCAGGCATGGACAAACCATGCTTGATGAGGGCCATATTCTCACCAGACCACCCATACATGAGCACAGTATAAGCATGGATGGCAAAAGAAAGTTCATGGAAATTGTCGCTTGCAGATGTGAGAGCAGTACTCTGCAGCCTCAGGCCCTGTCTGGTGTAATGTTTCATATGGGCCTGCACTGCCATGACAGCCTGAAACATGCGCCTGGTGGTAGCAGTTGTGGTGTGTCCACCAGGGGCATGATGTCCAGTGGCCCTACCATGAGCACCCTGGGACATCTGCCTATGTGGTGCCCTGCTGGACATTCAACTATGCCTGCTGTGACCAGACCCTGTAGGCATGGTTACCGCACTCTCCTGTGCACTGCCACCAACCACCAGCTGTCCCTCCACTATGGCCACTGGTAATGGGGTATGTATAGGCACTGAAACTGTGTGCGGGGTTTTGGAGGCTAAAAGGGGGATGTCAAATGATGGTGCTGTTAAAGCCCCTGACAACCCCACCTGTACCTCAACAGTACTATCATCATCTTCTGTGTTTGTATGGACACCAACATCAGATTGCATGCAGAAGACACTCTGACCCACCACACCACCTGTGGGGGAAAACAAGAAATGCACTTTAAGACCTGTACAGCATTGCATAACAGTAAGAGGTTCTCCCATTTGATTCACAGCTGGAGTGTGGGGAGTGCCTTCTGTGTGGAGTCTGCATGTCCTCCCCATGGTTGGGTGGGTGTTCGAAAGACATGCATAAATGGGTGTGCCTTCGTTGAAGGTTGAACGCCGAGCTGGCACCTTGGCGTTCATGAAAATCTACTGCCAATCATTAGCGGACCGGAGTTCCACTGTGGCGACCCCTAATCGGAAAAAGCCGAAAGACAACAACAACAACAGCATTGCATAACAGTACACACACACACACACACACACACACACACACACACACACACACACACACACACACACACACACACACACACACCACCTTAATACCTGCCTGTCCGTGACTTTACAGATAGTCCCACATTTATTCCAATGCGTTCTCCATCCTGTATCACACTTGGGAACATACACTCATTAATACCACTCATTAACGTATCATTCCTCTAAATGCCTAGACAAGTGATCAAAACACAATACCTGTTACTCCATTAGCTCCCTGACCTGAGTGGAGTGGTTTTACATGGCCTCACTGCTGTCATTCAGTGTTCACCCTGTGTATGTCCGGACACTGTGAGCATGGCCCCTATGTGTGAGGGGCTACTATGTTCACTCCATAATATCATGCACTGGAGTGTCATGTGTAAGTATTGCTCAATACATGCCAGATATGCTTCTCAATCAACCTATCATGTGACAACTGTAATATATGGATACACTTCCTAGTGTTGCCTAGTAATTCCCCAATGCATCTGTAGTGCTGCATACGTGGGTTGTCGGTCACCTCTCTGCTGAATACGATATTAAGGGTATACCTGGTGTCTACCTTCAGTCCCAATGCATGTGCCGTGCTACAGACCTTCTTATACTATCAGCTATCATGTGATTACATATATGACTGTTATTCATGGTATGTCATATGTCAGTCCATGTCCATGTACTGCACAATCCCAAAGGGAAGTACTGCTGTATGAACAACCCCACAATTACATGTGCATACATGGACACCCACACAAACACACACACATGCACACACGCATCCTACATGCATCAACCTCCCTCCACTTCACCAGAGTGACCCTACAGACAAAATAACCACCCACCGACACACACACACACACACACACACACACACACACACACACACACACACACACACACACACACACACACACACACACATACACACACATGTGAGATTGCACACACAGTCCTCCTATTACCTATCTGTCAACATGCATAACATATGATACACAACAGCATGCAGTGCAGCTATAGTTACTCCATACTAGCAATGGTATACATGTGTGTGATGCATGTGCTGTGTTAGGTGATGCTCCTTCCCCTGGATGCCACTGCACCCATGTATACAGTATTGCTGTGCACCTGTTCTGCACCCTGCCATGTACTGTGCACCAAACCTCTCAGGTGTACAACCCATTGCTGAATGTGTAGTGCTGTGTCAGTTATGTCAGCTCTAATGCTCACAGCCCCTATGTTTTTCAGTAAAACATACCTGGGATGATATGTGGACAGATGTCATTTGTGAATACCTGATGTCTGGTTTACAGATCTCAACATCAGCGGACCATGTATGACCAATCCAATACTATTACACTGACAACTGTCAGACCATACCACGGCTATAGGGAGTGTACATACCCTTATTGATATGATGCACCCTTCCTTTTGCTATAGAGGGCGTGTTGGTATCACTTCTTTGTTATCTGATATCTAATAGCTTAGAGGGATTCCTCTGTACTTTAAGTGCTAGTTATAAAGTTTGAGAAATCATTTTATGCTCAACTCCTGAGAGACTTGCTTGGCTACATACATCTGCATTACAAACTAAAGCTAAGTGAAACTTGCAGTAGTGAATTTTATTATTTTGTTAAGTACAAACTTGCAGTTTTAAAAGTACTGTATTTTCATTTTTTTCTGTTTCCTGATTGTTTGTTCTGAACAGTGTGCTGTGTGTCTCTCTCTGCAGTTAGCTCCCCACCCACCCTTCCTGTTCTTGTGTTGGTATTAGTGTTGGTGGCTCTGGAATTGGCCGCCCCTCTTGTAAGTCTGTATTAGAACACTCATCCTGGGTCCATCTCATTTGCTCACTTAACTGAGTACAGAGAGATCATATTCTGAGTCTAGTGTTCATACAGAGAGATTTGAGAAGTTGAAGCCCACTTAGGTTCTTCCTTCCTCTCTTGGTGCACTTAAAAAAAAATGTTTGCACTTTATTAATTTGCTTTTGCTGTAGTTGTGTTTCCTCCTACTCTATTTTACTTTTCTTAAAAGTACTCAATTTTATTTATTCTGCTGCATTTATTACTGCTTGGTTGTAGCCTGATTGAATTATGACTGTTATTCTAAGTCTTTTGGTTTAAGCACTTGGGCTTCATACAGGCTGTTTTACATTAAGAAGGTTTGTGGTCTGCACTGTTGTGGCAGGACAGGTAGCTTACATTCTTCTAAGCTGGGAATTGCTGATTGAAGGCCCAGTGTCTGCTATTCTAAAAGTGTATTAGTTTTGGCTTAAGCACTTGGGCTTCAGGCCAGAATGTTTGTGGTCTGCACTGCTGTGGGAGGAGAGGCTGGATTCTGCCCTTCTGAGCTGGGAATTTCTGGTCACAGGCTTATTGTGATTGCTTATTTGAACTGTTTCTGAAATTGGTGCACCTTGTTGCTGTAGCATAGACCAGATTCAGATCTGCTTTTACTGTATTTGTGTTTCTTCCTACTTTATTACTGGGGGCATTGACTACAACTCTGATCTGTGATATATAACAATAATTATCCTTTTTCTGTGCTTTTAAACTGTGTTTTGTTTTAGTGTATCTGCTTTATTTTCTGAATATATATATATATATATATATATATATATATATATATATATATATATATATATATATATATATATATATATATATATATATATATATATATATATATATATATATATATATATATACTTGTTTCCCGCCTTTCTAAGCTAGTATAGTCCAGTTTTCAAGTTAGTGCCGAATTCAGGGCTGTGTTACAAATCTCTGTGTTTGCCCATACCTTACTTGGATAGAAGGAAGTTTCTCTGTTCACCTGTGAGAGATGGGAGCTTTGAGCAGCCTGTTTGTCCCTGGAGGAGTGGTTTCAGCCCAGAAATTAGTAGTTTAATGGCCATTTTGGGCTAATTTCTATCTCTTTCATTTCCCTGCTATAAATACCATATTTGTCCAGTTTTGCGCGCCGGGCAGCACCAGTTAGCTAGGGTAAAACTATTCCCAGCTCCACAAAGTCTCCTCTTCAAATTTTTCCTTGGAACTAGACAAACTTTTAACTTAAGTGTTCAAGCCATTCATTTCTCAGCCCAGCACTTGCTCAAAACTTATAGCAAGCACTTATGAAACCTAGCACTAGACCCTCCTGTACTGTACAAAGGACAAGGCTCTCTATTTGACCTTACCAGCCATCCAGTAAAACAGTTCACTGTACCTATCCAGGCATGTCCAAAGGGCAGATTCAGGTGTACTCTCCAGTCCAACTGGTGAATCTGGGCATTTTGAGGCAATGTTACAACTACCTCATGTACACAGACAAGCCCCTCCTCCTACCACCAAACACCAATACATGCAAGAGATGCAGTTATACAGCCAAACTAGAGGCTAAGATCTCTCAACCCAAGACTGGATCAGACAGTCAAGAAGAGAAGGAAAATACTTGCATCACACCACCAGTCTTACATAGACCCATTAAACCAGCACTGGCAAAAACACACATAAATACATGAAAACATACTCGGAGGCTCTAAATAAAAATCTGCAAAACCAAGAGAGACCTCCAAGGCAAACATCCAAGCAACCTCTACCCCCCAACACAAACCATGAAACACATACTTCACAAAACCAGTGTGCCATGCAATCACAGCCCTTAAGGCAAAATAAAATACCTAACATACTAGTAATAGGTGACTATAATCAGGCACACTGATGTCCCACTCACTAGGCTGAATAAGGAGAAGGTTACTGTTAGCTGTCTGTCGGGTGCCAGGATCTACCACATAACACAAGCACTCAAGTACAAATATGACTCTGTCATTGTCCATGTTGGTGTGAGCTCTCTGATCATGCAGCCCAGGCCAGTATGACCCTGACCATGAGCTGGATCCTGCCCTCAACAAGAATGATACCACGGTATAAAGAAAAAAATTCTCGATTTCAGCAATTGGCTAAGTTTCTGGTGTCATTCAAAGGGGATCCAGTGTCTGTCCACCTGGGGCGACATGCTCGACAAGCCATGCTGCTTCGCTAGAGATGGCTTGCACCTGTCACCCTTAGGCTTTCGAATACTTGCCAAGGTTTTTGCCATCCCCATAGTGCCTTTTTTAGGCAAGGCTCAAAAGACAAACCCACCATCATAAATAGCACAAGTAACAAAAAACTGAGGGTAATGCTTCTCAATGCTAGAAGTCTAGACCTCAAAATGCATGCACTCGAGGCACTCCTCAGTATGGAGAAAATCGATATATGTGCAGTAACAGAAACCTGGTTTAAGGCTCCATAGAGCACACCAGCACTACATGGCTACAACTCATACCATACATTTCGGCCACAGAACCCAAACCGAAATACAAAAGGCGGGGGCGTATCCATATTCATCAAGGATACCCACACCTCCAGGTTAGTGGCACAGCACGATGCTTCAGAGATCATCCACGTGCAACTAACAATGGGCAAAACTGCAATTCAAATTGTAGCTTGCTACAGATCACCCACCATGTCTCAGGACCCCCATTCCGCATTTCTGGAAACACTGGGAAACATAAAGGTCCTACAAAACACCCTAATATTGGGTGATTTCAATTACCCAACATTAACTGGGAGAACTACTCAAGTACTAACTCCCTTGCCCAACTTTTCCTAGAATTTATAAACTCAAACACCCTGGTTCAACTGGTCAATACTCCTACCAGAGGTGACAACATATTGGACCTGGTCATCACCAACATGGGTGACCAGTGTTCCACACCAGAGGTCAGCCCCTTGCTGGTTAGATCTGACCATAAACAAATCACTTTGGATATCCATATTCCGCCCACTCCCCCGGACAAGAAAGCCACCATGAAAAACTTTTCAAAAGCAAACTTCATGTCTCTTAAGACCAAGGTGAAAAGTTTCAAAGCCCACATGCTGAAGGATAACACTGTCCAAGCTGCAAA
The DNA here is from genome assembly GCF_019279795.1 of Protopterus annectens. Taxonomy (NCBI): domain Eukaryota; kingdom Metazoa; phylum Chordata; order Ceratodontiformes; family Protopteridae; genus Protopterus; species Protopterus annectens. The sequence goes on along the minus strand of NC_056737.1, from coordinate 169,777,269 downwards.
ATCCTTTACTAATGCATTCTATGGGCAGCTACAAGAATGCATGTATCATGCCATTCCTAGCAAAACCAAGGCTCATTCCTCCAAGAAAAGGAAGCCAGTCTGGTGGACTCCTGCCATAAACAAGCTATACAATAGAAGGAGGAAACTAGTACAGAAAAGAGTAAAATCCCAAGAAGGGAAGACATCCCTGATCAGTATCAGCAAGAAACCACAATCCCTCATAAAATCATCCTAGGCGAGCTTTGAAAGAAAAATTGCCAAAGATAACCACAAGGCATTCTTTAGCTATGTCAAGAATCTAAGTGGCAATGCTCAGATCTGCTCGGAGTCAGTGCAGAATGGCACAAAATACACTGAACCGACCGATATCACCAACATCCTGGCAGACAGGTTCAGCGCAAACTTCACCTCCATCTCACCCCCAAAAGGGCCCGTAACCATACTGGAAGAATGTAGAGCCTCTGAAATCATAGACACTCAGGTTAAAACAGCCCTCTCCAAAGCCAAAAACTCAGCATCAATGGGACCGGAGAGTGTCCCAGGCTGCATCCTACATGATCTCAAAGACAGACTAACCCCTCATCTAAACACACTGTTCACCCTCAGCCTCTCCACAGGCTACATACCCATAGAGTGGTGCACAGCAACAGTTATTCCACTCCACAAAGGTGGAGCCACAACAGACCCTGGGAACTATCACCCTATAAGCCTGATTAGCTTGGTCTGCAAGGCTATGGAGCACATCATCATGGAACTCATTAACACTGAGACATGGGGAACCTCCAAACACTGGACCCTACCCAGTTTGGCTTTGTTAAGGGCAGATCATGCCTCCTAAACCTGGTGGACTTCTTTGAGGCAGTTGCCAAGGATATAGATGAGGGAAAGGTGGTACACACAGCCTAACTAGACCTCGCTAAGGCCTTCAACTCCATTCCCCATTCTGGTATTATAGACAAGCTCACCAGCCTGAACATAAACCCCTATGTCACAAGATGGGTGGCCAACTGGTTCATGGACAGAACCCACATGGTGACAGTTCAGGGAGCTAGGTCCGTCTCTAAACCGGTTACAAGTGGTGTTCCCCAGGGCTTAGTCCTAGGACCCCTCCTGTTTTGCATATACTTCTCAGAGGTACAGGCAAGCACAGGAGGACTATGGCTGACCAAGTTCACAGACAACTGTACACTAGGGGCTATAATTGACTCTCCGGCTGGCACAGACATCCTCCAAAAGGGTCTCACTGAGACAGATACCTGGTGTCAAAATCATGGCCTCAAGCTAAATGCCAAAAAGTGCATAGTCATCCCCTTTGGAAAAAACAAAGTACCCACAAACTACCACATAGGTGGCAGTCCCCTAAATATGGAAGATGTACTAAGGGATCTGGGGACTCAAGTAGATAGTAATCTCACCTTTGATAATCACATTGCAAAAAGTGGTTAGAAAATCCTTCTACATGGCCCACCTAATCACAAAAGGTTCGCATCCAAATCAAAAGAGGTAATTGTGCCCCTCTACTCATCACTCATCAGACCCATCTTAGAGTACAATGCCCCATTTGGGATGTACCTTGCAAGACACCTGCAACAGTTGGAAAGACCACAGAAGTACCTCACCAAGAGGATCAATGGCCTCAAATAGATGCCCAGTGCAGCTAGACTGAAGAAACTCCAGTTGTACTCAGTTGCATACCGCCTACTCAGAGGTGATCTCTGCCTGACATACAAGGCCATGTCCAACCCAGAATTGATGGACATGCTCCACCTAAAGAAAACCTTAAACACTCGAGCCACATGCTCTAGGGATCTAAACCTTGCCACAAAAATAAATAGGACATGCTGGAGGGATAGATTCCTGTCCCAGAGACTTCCCATGCTTTGGAACAAGATCCCAGTCTACATTAGGCAGAGCTCCTCACTAACACTCTTCAAAAGAAACCTTGACGAGTGGATGGGAAACAGAAAGTTACCTCGGGGATCACTTCAGTGGTTCTGCTGGACAGAGGTACAGGGAACTAATCTAAGCAGATGGTGAAAGCCAACACATTCTGGCTAGGCTTATAAATGCCTTTGGGCAGATAGCCTAGTAGCCACCTATGAACTTATGATCTGCCATGGGATCACATCACCACATATATTAACAGTACATGAGCCCCATATGTGACATATGTCCTGTATATTCACAGGCAATGTCTATGGAATGTGTTAGGTGTGCAGATGCTGACTGTGATGCATACTCTCTGTGTGTGCATATGTGTGCACATCCTTATCAGGACTGTTTGTTGCGCCTACTGTTATGTGTACTACAGCAGTCACTACTCCTGGCAGGGGTATACTAGAATGGACCATCTGAATTTGCCAGTATATGTTCAGTCTGCCCTACACATGTCCCCAAAATCTGCATGATTGCAAGGTCTACTCATGTGCACATCCCTTGATGTTCACACACTGCTGTCACTATTGCTGCGGGGGTAGGGTTACTTCTGCCACAGTTCCTGAACCTGACCGTGTGCAGATACAGCCATTCTTAGCATCCTTAGGATCCCTGCTGCAGTGCACTGGTATGTCATGCTGACACCCCCTCCCCACCTTCAGCCTTTTTGCAGATGCTTGACAAGTAAGGCCTACATATGTGTGTCAGTTTGCAGTGTCCCATACACTGAATACCAAATGTTACAGCCTAGTCGCAGCTAACAATGTGGACCACAGTAATACGTTATGCCATAGTGTAAATCTGTAACAGTTGCCATTGTACTACTGGTATATACACTGTTGTTGCACTGTATATGGGTGATGTTTCACACATGTCCCTACTGTAGGCCATGTCTCCCACCATTATGTTAATCCCTGTGGACACATTCCTCAATGACAGGATGTTAGTTATCTTGCAGTTGTCTGACATACCCTTCCAATACCCCATCATGGTCACCACTGTGATGCTGTCCATTTAACAGCAACAATACATGCACATGTACAGCATGCATTCTGGGTAGGTGTGTTAGATGTGTGTATGGAATTTACCATAGCCATTACATGCCCGGTGTATTGCCAAGCATCAACATAAACCATACTCACCAGCTACAGGCTGCTGCCTTGGTGGTATAACAGAGAGATCTACATAAGAGGGTGAGAAATGCAAAGTCAGTGGCCTCACCTGTGGCATTGCTACAGGGTGGGTCCAGCATTACAGTACATCAACAGTATATATCCACAATACTACCATGTATGCACAACTGTTTATTACTACTATGCAGCAACAAACTATATATATGGCATGTCAGATATGCATGATCTACCTGCACAGATGTGGATGCATATGCAACAGTGGTTTATTGATGTGAACTGTGGCCTTACCTGCATGCTCCTCAGCTGGTGTGTGGGTAGCACCCACCTCCACAATGGTATCCAGCAGTTGTTGGCTGTGTAGACGGGCGGGTGCCACGAGACTGGCGAGGAGCTCCTCAACACGTGTCGGGGGGGTGGATGGCATGCCCCCCCCCGTTGCAAGGTGATTCCCCCCAGACTGCAGCAGCATGTGATGGGCATTGCGAAGCAGGTCAGAACAATGATGCCGAACCTGCTCATAACTGCTGTTATTGCAGTCCGACATCATTGACCCTGTGGACTAGGTCATTCCACAGGGCAGTCCACCCCTCTGCTCTCGGGCGGCCTGGCCAAACAGGACAGTGTACTGCTGGATTAGATAGGTTGTCACTATTTCATTTTCAGCAGCTGAATAAGATGGGGGCCATCCATGTGACATCTTGCCTGGAAGATATAAAGATGGAAACAAGTCTGAGCAACTCATATAGCAAGGTTACCACAGTTTTTAATACACATTTCTGTCACCCCCTCACCATATCAGCGACAACAAACTGTACACACAACTCAATGGGTATGGCTATAGCTTACCTGCCAGTGGGACAGGTATTGTATTGTACCACACTTTGTGCTATGTGTTTGTTACCATGTTCCCTGTGTGGACACTATCATTGCTGGCCTGTTATGGATTATTCACCTGCATGCCATTGTCAGGGCCACTATGGTTCCATATATGCCTGTGGCATGCTTGCTATGTGATTGCTGCACATCTGACATTCTGTGTTATTGGGGATATCTATGCATGCTGCTGGACATGTTCCAAGATTGTGTAGATTATTACTACCCACATATGTTCTATAACAGTGACAAAATAGCATGTTAGGGCATATTTGCCAGCAGAATCACCTCTCCAAACACATTTGCCCATGTTACCAGGCCATGTCACATGTGGGCCCACCCTGAGGCCTCTTCAGGTACTGGTCCAGCACTACCTTCAGGTGGAACCACCTCAGGGGATGTCCCCCCCCCCGCCCTGGGGGCAAACACAGACATGATCCTGTCCCCCCAGGTCAGGTCCAGAGTCTGTTCCATAGCGGGCTCCAAAGACACATGTGGGATATGCTACATCACCTTGAGGCACCCAGTACACATTCACAGTGTCCACATGCTTCTCCCGCTCAGTCTCCAGGCCAGGCACCTTCGGAACATGGACTGCTGTTGCGAGTAGCTGTGGGTGGGAGGCTTGTTCCCTTGTGTCCATATTGGGACCCATGGGGCTTCCATATTGCAGACCACACACACCATCCAGGGTGTTTACCCACCACAATGTGTCATATACCACCCCTGTAGGCTGTCCTCTATATCTACCAACCCAAAACACCTCCAGAACTATACCTGCCATACTTCCCCATACTCCCATTCCCTACTTCAGAGACAAGGGCATTGTGGTCCCAACAATGGGTTCACATGTGACATACCCGTCCATGTTGCACACACTGTCAACTGTATATATCTGTGTGTATTGCTATGTGTGCTGTTCTCTCGCACATAGCATGCAGCACTGTGGTGGTAATATAGAGGACATGTATTTACATACATATATGTGTGTGTGTGTTTGTATATATGTAGACATGTACATATATATATATATATATATATATATATATATATATATATATATATATATATATGATGTATATATGTGTTTATATATGTCTACATATGGGTATCTGTATATCTGTGGACATATATATATATATATATATATATATATATATATATATATATATATATATATATGTGTGTGTGTGTGTGTGTGTGTGTGTGTTTGTGTTTGTGTGTGTGTGTGTGTGTGTGTGTGTGTGTGTGTGTGTGTGTGTGTGTGTGCATATACATACCTATATATATGGGGTGCATTCAGACATCAGGTCCACAATGTCAAAACTCCTTCCAGCACAGCTGCACTGTTCTGCCTTGCTACAACACAGACAGGTGCCACATATGGACACAGCCTAACATTAGGGGGGTATATGTAGGGCCAGATTGCAGGTAACCCTGTTACACACCTATGGCATTTCAGCATGCTACAATGCAGGTTAACCTGAGTGTTCCGCAAGTGGTGGGCTGTGGAACCCATGTGTCCATCATTACGGCATTACTTCCACCACCAGCTATTGGCCACAGTAATATACATCCCTTCCATTACACACCACACACAATATTGGCATACATCTTGTCAGTCAGTGCTGCTCTACACAGTTGTCAGGTATGGCCCACTACCCACAGGGACAGACTCTATCGTCCTTAAAATTTTTCAGCTGAACATCATTACAACAACACCTGATGGTACATATAAATCATTCCACATCATCTATCCCATTATTATGGACCAAGTACTACAGTCAATTACATGCATATATATACTTCCCATATCTGTTGTGGGAATGAGGTCTGTCCTTGATAGTGTCCTTGTAAGGATTTTTTTTTTTGTTCTTTGGCTTGGCCTTTAGCCTGCTTTCTTTCTTAGTTTGTTTGTTTTTTGTTTGTTTCCCTTTCAATTTCACTTTCTTTCACTCTCTCTCTCTCTCTCTCTCTCTCTCCAGTAAATGGATTGAACTGCTTTAAATAGATTGCATCATGGCTGTGTAGGTGATGCACATGATCAGGTGATGGCCTCTGCACCAGTCAGTGTCCTCCACTTGCTACCTGCATGCAGCATGCTGTGTAGTACTTCCAATTACCACTGTCATAGCAACCCACTACTATAAATCCTTACATCATGTGGACATGATCCCTTTGCCTTTCCTGTATGGTGGATATGCTTTCTATGTGTGGGCAGCAGTGTTACAGACAGCAGGTAGCAATATGTCTTATAAGGGAACTTGCACACTCAGGCCAGAAACATAACTGTATGAAGTCCAGAACTACAGACAGAGTGCGAGTAGTGTTGCTGTATGCATTAAATAGCACCGGAGTTACAGGGTTTGTGTGTACATACTAGTTTAACATAGAATGCAGTCTGTCTGCATAGCTCTCACCTGTGGGCCTATCCACTTGATGGCCAGAGGTGTGCTTGTTATGTTTTGTCTGTCCACCACACATGTCTTGTGTCAGATATATCACTGGCAGTGTATGTGTTGAGTGCTATCAGTACATGGCTACATCAATTTGTGTTTCTAACTTCATATTCCTGGCTAAGGGAATGTTGCAGACTATCCTGTAACACTAACATCTTGCTTAGTGTATGACAACACTATTTCGTATATGGGTCTGTGTTATAGCCACTGTCCTCCACCTACATATCAGGCTGCTGGACTATACATCTGCATTACTTACTGTTGATTGATTGTTATCCTGTGGCCCAGTCTATCTTTACTGTTGCTCTACTTGAAGGCCTTGGCCTGGAGAGCAACATATGTAATCCTTTCCAGTATACTGTATTAATTTATCTGTTTGATAGTTGCATTAGTCTGTTTATATGTATTTCAGTGTCTAAACAGCTATATGACATGGCATATACAACTGTAATAGTACACAAATAAAGCTTTCCCATGTATGCAAACCTGTGTGTGGTGTTATATCCTTTGACCTTTCTGTGGGTATATGTTGCGGGAAACAATTTTCATTTGTATGGGTGGCTCATACAGTGTCCAGTTGGTAAGGTGGCAACTGTAGGCATAGGGGGTGTTCCATATTGTGTGCACCCTGTACATATGTATCCGCCTATAAATATCTCTGTAGGTGTATGTGTGTATATATATATATATATATATATATATATATATATATATATATATGTATCTGCATATATGTGCCTGTGTATATGTATCTTAGGAATGTTGATTGCTTCCACATTGTACATTCCCTATGGTAGTCAGTCTGTACTTCATGATATGTTACTGATACCAGCCTGACATCATACAGGTGGGATGGAGTACTGTTAACAACTTGTGCCCATGTTGTGTCAGGTCCTGGGTATGGGATTTGCAGTAGTTAGTATTGTATTGCAGGGCAGATGTGTTTGGCTGTAGGGGGAGGGAGAATATCTATACGTACAAGACGCATGTTGCTTGGGCCCCCTCACCTCCATTAATGGTGCATGTTGTCCTATATGTTTTTATGTTCTCTTTCATATCTATAGATATATGTCTGTATATACATATAGATATATATTTATGCTTAAGTATATATATATATATATATATATATATATATATATATATATATATATATATATATATGTCCCTATGAGTTGACCGACATCGCAAAACACGGACGTTTACCAGGTAACAGATGCAAATTCACTACTCATGCCTACCATGGTTGCATGACACTGCCACACTTACTAAACCATGGTAGGCATGAGTAGCGAATTTGCATCCGTTACCTGGTAAACGTCCGTGTTTTGAGTTGTCGATCAACGCATAGGGACCCATATATATATATATATATATATATATATATATATATATATGTAGACATATATATATAGATGTACATATATATATATATATATATATATATATATATATATATATATATATATATGTGTGTGTGTGTGTGTGTATGTATGTATATATATATATATATATATATATATATATATATATATATATATATATATATATATACACATATATAGATATGTATATATCTATTTAGATATAAATATATATACACACACACACATGCATCTACATGTTTAAATACATTTCCTGTACTGTTGAATGACTGTGCTGGGTGATATGTTTGTGAAAACATCTGTATTATGTATATCTGAGATGGCTTAGTGATAAATCACTTTGGCTATGGCATGCAGGGTCCTGGGTTCAAGCCATGCAGAGGCTGTTTATTTTGCTGCTGGGAAGAACAAGGGCCATTGGATACAGAGTGATTAAGGCACTTTTAAGTAGTTGCAGGTGGGTTTGTGCATGTGTGCACAGAGGTAAGCACTGCTAACTTTCGGTTACAGTTCCTTATCCTCAGTTAGCTTCTATATTTTTAATCTGTGTAGGCATTGCTTACCTCCACACAAACAGGCAAAAACTGCTTACTGTTGCTTAAAAGTGCTTATTCCCACTTACCCTGTACTATTTTCACTAAAAGAAAAGAAAAAAGGTTGATAGGAAAGTGTGAAAGAGGGACACAAAGAGGGAAAGAAAGTAGGGAAAATAGCTAGGGATGTGCAAGAAGGGTGTAGGGAAGGTCCATAGCTGCCCATTTCTTCTACAGCAACCGCTGTGCATATACACTTAATTTGGAGGTAGATTTGAACACTCAAACCCTAGAGAGAGGGATGAGGACAAGAATAATATGTTGTGATGCCAATTAGACCTGATTACGTGTGTCCAGTGGAAACGTATGTGAAATGGACAGCTATGTATGGGGCGAGATTTTTTTGGAGGGAACAGATTGCCCCCCTTTTTTTCAGGTGAGAGTGGGATGTTGGGGTGGGATAGTAGGTATATTTGGGGAGGTAGATTGGGTAGGTTAACAGAAAAGACAAGACACATACAGGGGCAGTATATGACATGTGGGGGGTAAACACCTTGATGGGGAGGGTTGTTGAGAAATCGGAAGCCCATGAGCCCCCTAGTGGAAACAGTGGGACTGAGGTCCCTACCCATGGACAGTCACCACTGCACCTTCACAGTCCCAAAGGTGGCTGTGCTGGGGGTTGTTGGAGAGCCAGGCTGACCTTCTAGTTGCAACATGCAGCCCTTGAGCTGGTGTAGCAGATCTCCAAACAACCAGTTGAGCTGGCTACGTACCACGACCCGGACCTGTCTGTGTCCCCTCCCAGAGGGGTGAACCACATCCCCTGAGGTGGTTCCATCCAAAGGTGGTGCAGGACAAATGGGTGAGGAGGTTCCAGGTTGGGCCCCAGATGTGATGGTGCCCGGTGCCATGGCCAGCTGAGGTGGGACAGATGGGTCCGCTGGGACCCACATTCCCATACGTGCTATGGTGTTTCTGTTTTATCAGCATATGTGGGTTAGTAATAGACAACACATTCCAGGATTAGGTATAACAGCATGCATAGATATTCCCATTAACCCAGACACCAGATATTGAACAGTTGCATAGCAAACAGAGCACATGCATAAATTGGACCACAGTGGTAATTACAAAAGCATGCAGGTACATTGATGGCACCATGCCACCAATGTTGGAGTATTTCAACATAGCACATACATAGAAACAGATTCAAATAATTATTAAACAATAGGAGATATGTCCCAACATTACAGTTAAGTCAGCACGTACCAATTGAGTTGGGTATTTAGTTTACTGTTGCAGATATGGTGGGGGGAGAGAAATATGTCAATTAACAACTAGTATATTCCTGTAGTTCGCATTACTTTCCTAGTCAGTGCTCTTATCTGTACCTTACAAGTATTAGTACACTGCCTTAGTTTGGACAGTGGTATGGCTGTCGACAAGTGTATACATGAACTGGTTTTACCTGCAGTATACACCTCTTACATGGTATACCTTTGACAGAATTGTTTGTTAACACTAACTAACTGTTTCTACACATATTCCCAGTTTCCAAGTTGATACTATGCACATACCTGTCCATCTCTTTTTGCACAGACTCTGGTCATGTCTTGACCACATGCAGGTGAACCAGGACAGATTTAGACTTTTGCCCTCTTAAACCTTTAGTGACCTACAACACTCTTATACAGGATTTCCTAGACAGTTATATTATGTAGCACAGTGTGTGTGACAGTGATGAGTAATAGATTAGTATTCAGAGCAACTACAACAATAACAATGCCATACAATATCAAAGTAAACAGTACCAGTATAGGGTATCAATCTTTTATTTCTGGGCACAATGTTCGTATCTGATGGACCTATGGGAGCAATGTTTGTTAGCACTGCCTGAATGTCGCCACACAAATTACCAGATTCCACATTAGTATTATACACATACATCTCACTCAGTTACTGTACACACTCTGTTCACAGCTTGACAACATGGGTGTGTAGATGGGACATACTTGGCTTATTACTCTCATAACAGTTTGAGGAGTTACTAGAGTGACAGGTTTGTTCTTATAGATATGCGACAATCAGTTGTATTTCTTGTTTGCTGCCTATACATCTGGGACCATCCCACTGATTTCCCAGGGGGGCAGAGTGACAGGCAGCAGATATAGGCCAATTTACTGGACATTCTGGACATATCTGTGCAGTTGTGGGGTTTGATTCTGTATGCAGACTACTACCACTCCCAGGATTCGAACCGTGGCTGGGTGTGCTACAAATACAGCAGTTCACATCGCAGTTGCATGTGCTTTTTGGATTTTGTTGTCTGTCTTTTCACTGTTTTCTGTCTATGTCTCTCTCAGTTGTACTATATGACCTCTTGGAATTACACCAGTCATATACAGACATTCCTATACATTTTATTTATGTTGCACAGTGTGGGTAACAGTGCTTAGTACAACAGTACTATTAAGTGATTGAAAATCTGCATTACCATATGATACCAGAGCAAACACATGCAGTCCAGCAGTTAGACCTTTCTTGTCAGGCTATTATGCTTTTATTTACATACAACCTATATGAGACTCTTCCTGCCCTATTCTCTGGTGTATGCAGTAATTGCCTTACACAATACAGATTTTATACAGGCAATTAACTTAACTTACTAATACTTTTAGATTTATTTCCTATGACAGTACATGCAAGAGTATTACTAACCTGCCTCGCGTCACAACTTCTCCAAGCAACATCCATGGGCCTCCTGGTTCGCAGCCCACTCACTTGCCACTGTGAAGGACATAAGAGGAATATTTAGCCATACCTATCCATAATATACATGAGCTGGCAATTATTAAACAAGTAGTGGAGTGATAATTAAACACAGCTGGGACCTCCCCTGTCTTCCTAGCCTGTTGTATCCACTGATCCAAGACATCCCCCTTTCGCTGCTTCAGGTCAACATAGTGATTCTTGACCTGCTCACCAGTTCGGGCTATGCCAGTGACACTGGTGAAGTCATGGGTGAGATGGTTCCAGGCTTCCACTTTATATTGGGAACCCTGGTAAAGGCCCTGCAGCAGTCTCTGCTCATAGTCTCTCACAAGGAGTCCTGCCATGACTCTGGACTCCTGGATGCCCCAGGGCTGCAGCCAAAAGCACACATCCTCTCCCATTTCAGACATAGTGCCTGCAAGGGGAAGCTACAACCAGTTATGAGATGTATTCCCACCTGTTGGGTTTAAATAAAACCGATTTCCCACAATTTGCCATGATTGGACAGTTTTGAAAAGGCTAAGCTATGGGCAAACCTGCTTACCTAAGGTTGGCATTGTTTAAAAGGGTATACCAATGGGCAAATTGAGTTAGCTGGCCTACTCATTACTTACACATACTAGGCTGGGCTGTGCAATGCTTAGCATTGCTTAATATTTAATTTCCATTGTATTTGCTTTTTGGCATTTATTTATTATTCATTACATGTTATATATGTGTCTGGTTTCCATGATTCATGTGTACGTACACTGTATGGGGTCCTTGTGTTTATTATGGGATTTCAACACTTTATTACAATGACACCTCACATCTGGGCTTAATGCAGTACTCCAGTTTATATATTTATGTCCTGTAGTAGGTTATACAATATAAAACTGTATATAGATTCCTTTCACATGTTCAGTTTGTATTTCCTATAGTGAGGATCTGTTTGGTGATGCCTCAATTTTATATACTGCTGTGATGGCTTAGTGGTTAACTACTGTGACTATAGTGTACAGGGTCCTGGGTTCAAGAGCTGCAAAGGTTGGTTATTTTTTTCTGGGCAGAACAGCGGCTGATGCATACACAGTGATTAAGGCACTTTTAAACAATTGTAAGCAGGTTTGCGTGAAGGTTATCAATGCTAACCTTTGGTTAAATATGCTTACAGAGAGTTAGCTTTAATATTTCTTAATCTGTGTGCACATTGCTTACCCCTATGCAAATGGGTTTTAACCTGCTTACAAGTGCTTACATAAGCTTGCTCCCACTTACTACTGCTTAATAGTACTTACACTTGCTTACTAGTGCTTAATCCTTCTTACCACTACACTAATTTAGACAGTAATGTCTAATGGTTCTTGGGAAGGTGGGGGATTTGGAAGTTGTATGGAATATCATTCATTACACATTTTACCTTCCATTTGTATCCCTGATTCCTGTGTACATATACTGTATGGGGCACATGTGATTATCTGTGGACTTTGCAACATTTTGACACTGACACCTCACATCTGCATTTAGTGCAGTACTCCAGTTCACAAATATATGTTATTTAGTAGGTTATGCAACTAAAAATATTGGTCATAAAGTGATTTGACATGGGAATGTGTTGCAGTGGGACTTGAACCAGGAATGACTGCTCCTAAAGTGAATGCTCTACCCATTGCACTGTTGCTGTACTGCTTTATTTGCATATATCTTGCTTTTTATCCTCTTCTGCCATTTAAGCTGCATTACCCATAGCTAAGTGATGGGCAAACCCACACACCTACAGTTAAATTTAATCTGTTTCATTAAAAAAAATATATCTTTATACTTGTTTTAACTATTGCTCTTGTACACATGAGAGGATGTTGCTGGGGATATGCGTACACCTATGAGCGGTCTCCCTCATTCTTTTATGACTTATCTGCTGCTCTTCATTGCAGGGGCGTGTATATTTTGAGAGCTCTGCTCTAAGATGCACCCCCTGCACTCTTAAGATTAGGAGCTCAGGCAGCGCGCCTTCATTAATAAGCAGGGTGCACTGCCATCCTGCTCCTAAATGGCCGCTTCCGTGTAGGACTAAGCTAGTCTTGCACAGAAGGATAGTGAATCTGGGGGACAGTGATTCATTACCAGGAAAAAAAAACAAGTGGTTGAAAAATGTGAAGCATTCATAAAGGTTTCAAGATCTGCCATTTCATTCTGTTTTTGATCAGTTCTGTCTGCAATGCATCCATTGGAAAGCTAAAACCAGAATGTGGAACTGAGTTGTATAAATAAATATCACTGGCATTTAAAAAGTGGTGCAAACATTGCACAATACCTTCCAAGATTATTTAATTTTACAGTAAGAAGTCAGTCTCACATTCTTCAGAAGTAATAGTTACATATATCTATCTATCTATATATATATATATATATATATATATATATATATATATATATATATAAAAGTAGAAAATACCAGCATTGAGGTATGGCAGTCAAACTTCCAGAAGAGTGGTTGTCATAAGATTGACAATTAGGGACATTTTGTGTGACAGATTACTGCTTAATGAGTAAATGCAAGAAATGAAAAACAACCTCTTCTTTCTGTTTTGATACTCTTTTTTCTGATATAATCCTATGATCATGCTTATTTTTTTAATTGGTGGTTTCTTTTTGAAATATTCCCATCTACAGCAATCACTCTGTGTTTGCTACTCCAGTGGTACACAGAGCTAAAGTGACTCCAGCCCAGGTAAGCTTAGAAGCTCTGGTGACTGACAGAACAGCAGGGGAGGGATAGGTGTACCCATCCAGGCAGTGGTCTGTTATGTGTACTTTCTCCAGCAGTGATCCCTGCTGGAGACTGAGGATGTCATGCTGGGAGTGGAGTAGGCAACCATAGTCCAAGGAGGGGAAATGTTGGTGGATATAGCAGAGCTGCCACAGAGGTTGGGCAATTGGACTCATGTCCCCATTGAACACCTGCCCCTCAGGCAAAACCAAGGGACTGCAATGGGAGAAGTATTGGGGGTAGACATTAATGTATAAAAACCCCATCTGATGATGGTAATGGTCAACCCCCCCCCCCCACAGGTACCCTTAAGTTCAGCTACCTGCCCAAGCAAATTCAGACTAAATCCATGGGAGAAATGGAGAGTTGGTAGACTCAGTTTGGCCATAGGGCACTGGGTGGGAAGGTGCTTGGCTGTAACAAGGATCATAAAATGCTCAAAAAAGGTAATTCTGTGTTTGGCTCCATGCCAGCAACATTAGCTGTGTGTGATTCCTTATCTCAAGTTTATAGCAGATCAAAGTCTCAATCCAGATTGTTCTTATAAGGTACTCACTTTGGGCCAAAGAAGCATCATCATTTTGACTTGAGAATGTACTTGGCAATTCATCTCTATCTAAAGCAGTGTTACATGGAAGCATCACCTTCTGCAGGACTGCTGTGGACCTATTTCAGTGTCACAAAATCTTACAAGAAAATAGATTTGTTGATGGCAGTCAAAACAAAATCAATGGGACACAGAATCACACTGATAAATGTTTGGCTACATCAGGGTATCTGCGTTCCAGAGAGAACCGATCAAAACAAGGAGAGAAATGGAAACATTGTTACTGATACAATTTCAAATAGAAAATCCTGGCAGATAGTGCTGAGTCTTAAGGTTATGAGCTGTTAGCAAACTACTTTCTGTATTGTAGGTATGATTCTCTCAGCCTTGATTTGCTAATTGTGAACAGATGAATCAAACATACATTGTTCCAGAGTTTAGACTGAAAACGGTCCCTGTGGATTAGAATTTGATGGTGATTAACAAATTAATAGATAAACCCAGCTTAATATCAATGCATATAAAACCCACTGGATAACTGACACAACAAGCAATTTATGCACCTTCTCCACACAACAGAAATTTGTATGTAGTATCTTTGTGTTGTCTGTCTTGGATCATCTATTCTTTGGCATTGATTCCTTTGATGTCAGTGTGGAAGTGAAAAGGATATAGTTGACTGCATCTAGGTGCTATCACATGCTTCTGTACAGATACTCACATACTCAACAAGGGCTTGAGTGGGTTAATATCTGGTGTACTGATGACAGGCTTTGTATTTTTGTCAAAAAGTTATACTGGTTTTATATGGGAATGTCCCTATTCCATCCCATATCAAGGACAACCCTCTTAATATCAACACTGTTGACTGTTGGTCATTCTGCATGATATTTTACATTTCCACATTAATTTCCTCCATGAGCAAAGGAGTCACAATTTTTTTCCCAATATATCCCTCATCAGACTGATCATACAACACCCTCATGACATGTACTAACTACAACTAAAAACGGTTCCAAAAATTCCTAACAAAGAAAGTTACTGGCTAAACTTCCTAAGCTACCCTGATACATTATAAGCACCCTAATTACATTACATCACAGTCAGGCTTGCTTGTAGTAATCTATGCCTGTTTCTCTACACCATGCCCTCTCTACCCTGCTTAATCTCTTTCACCTGCCAAAGACTAGTTAGCATGATGGCCACTTGCCCCAAGGATTAACCTTCATCAGGACGCATGCTATTATCACAGATGTTTAACCCAGCATATTCGCTTCTTATGGATCAGGCTTCCTCTACATGTCAAATAGAGCAATGCATTAGCTACATTCAAGATCAGTCATAATCATTAAATGGGAATCTATAAATGCACCCTGGTATAGGTTCATAGGTTCATAGGTTGGTACTGGGCTGTCTGCCCGAAGGCATATGTTAGCCCAGCCACGTTGTGCAGTATTCATCATCCCTTTAGTAGTTCCCTAGACCCTTGTACTAGCAGCTAGTACCCTTGGCCCCTATCTAGTAGTGCTGTTGGTGTGATCCCCAGTGTGAACTTTCTGTTACCCATCCACTCATCAAGGTTCCTCTTGAAGAGTGATAGTGAGGGTCTCTGTCTTATGTAGATTGGGACCCTGTTCCATAGTAAGGGAAGTCTCTGCAAAGGGAATTTATCCCTCCAGCATGTTCTATTCATTGTTGTGTTGAGGTTTATATCCCTAGAGCGTGTAGCTTGAGTAGATTTGGTTTTGCTAAGATGGAGCATGTTTAACAATTCTGGGTTGGACATGGCTCTGTACGTTAGACAGAGATCACCTCTGAGAAAGCGGTATGCAACAGAGAACAGTCTTAGCTTTTTCAATCGTGCTGCATAGGGAAACTGTTTGAGGCCAGTAACCCTTTTGATTAGGTACCATTGTGCTATCTCCAGCTGCTGGAGATGTCTAGCCAGGTACATTCCAATTGGTGCATTGTACTCAATAATGGGTCTGATGAGGGAAGAGTAGAGGGGCACCATTACATCCTTAGATCTTGATGCAAACCCTTTTGTGATCAGATGGATCACATAGAAGGATTTTCTAACCACTTTGGCAACATGGTTATCAAAGGAAAGCTGACTATCTACTTGGGTCCCTAGATCCCTCATTTCTTCTTCAGATTTCAGGGGATTACCTCCTATGTTGTAGTTTGCGGGTACTCTGTTTTTTCCAAAGGGGATTACTACGCATTTTTTTGCATTTAGCTTGAGACCATGGCTTTGACACCATGCATCAGTCTCGTTTAGGCCCTTCTGGAGGATCTCCATGTCAGCCGGAGACTCTATTATAGCACCCAGTTTGCAGTCGTCCGCAAACTTAGTCAGCCATAGCCCTTCCGTGCTTGCCTGTACTTCTGGGAAGTATATGCCAAACAGGAGGGGCCCCAGGACAGAGCCCTGAGGCACACCACTCGTTACTGGTCTGGATTCGGACATAGATCCTGCTACTCTTACTTTATGGGATCTGTCTGAGAGCCAGTTTGCGATCCATCTTGTGACGTAAGGGTTTATGCCCAGGCTGGTGAGCTTATCGATAATACCTGAATGGGGAATGGTTTCAAATGCTTTAGCAAGGTCAAGGTAAGCCGTGTGTACCTCCTTTCCCTTATCTATAGCCTGAGTAACTGTCTCAAAGAAATCCACCAGGAATCATACATCTTCTTGATTGGGGGGCAGCTTATACTTTTAAGTATACTGGTTTCTGTTGGTTAGTCATCCCAATGGCCATCTAGACTACATGCTTACTATACACCTATGGAAATATAAAACTTAAATGAGCTACTGAATTTTGTGGAGAATGAAGTGTCAATCACAGTATTACCTTCCTAACTAGATCTACTGATTTGAGAACCACTAAATGCCTTGGATATTTGGAACTGGCAAAATGTCTCACCAAATACGTCACCAATATGTAATTGATAGAGGTAATGCTGCATTACCCATCAATGTTTATACATGCATGCATGCATACATCATTCCTTCAGTGGACTAGATAAGATATACAGTTCCTTTTAGTACTGTTTTGATGAACATAATTATTTTCCCACACCAGGTCATTATCTCTTAAATGGTTCCTCTGTAGATGACTAGGCTGTGGCAATTTCCATGATATTTGGCTAAAAGAGGGGCTTTAAGAAAATACTATGAGATATTCTGCAGAAACACAGAGATAACACAGAAATGTCAAGAAAGCTGAATAACAGATCTAAGCACACTGAAAACATATGACAGCGTGGTTGAGAAGTTGGTCTCAGTCAGTGTAGTGAAATAGAAAGAGGAGTTACATTGTGGAACTGGCATGATAGCTCACTCATTTTGTTCAGTCTCCTCAAATAGATCTCTTAAAATTATAAGAGATATAAGGAATAGGATTCCTGTGCTATGGGATAATAAGTTGGCTGTAAACAATGGATAGTATTGAACTGCAGTAATACTTACTCCATGACGGGCCTCTTATCAGTTTGTCAAATGGCAGATCCATACCTCTCAACCTCTTAGAGCATGAAATCTGAACAAAGCCATTAATAATGAG
The DNA here is from genome assembly GCF_019279795.1 of Protopterus annectens. Classification (NCBI taxonomy): domain Eukaryota; kingdom Metazoa; phylum Chordata; order Ceratodontiformes; family Protopteridae; genus Protopterus; species Protopterus annectens. Next base: position 169,759,314 of record NC_056737.1, on the reverse strand, counting down.
GGGACAAAGGCCCAAAAATAAGGACACTTTGTAAATATTGCTCTTACAAACAGAAAATATATAGAATAACATTTTTTTTTATTAGCATAAATTTTATGAAGGGTATGAAGTCTGAAACTCAAATGTATGTCATTATTTTCTGACTGCATCCCTCAATGATTTCCCAATGATTTGCCAGAAAACAGCAATTTTATGAGAAACAGATACAAAATATGAGGCAAAAATCTGTACATTCTGCAAAAATCTGTACAGTTTAAAGGTACTGGCAACCAACAACAGGCCACCCTAGCGACCGTAAACAAAATAATAAAATTTAACACCACACTTCCCTAACTAAATATACCAACTCTGAGACTGCACTACAGTGGGAAAAGGGGAAATTCCAGATGATGACCAACCATTGGTTTGCCCTAGGAATCATTTCTCTGAAACCCCCATTTAGCGATTAGCGGCTTCAATAAGTAAGGGTTCGACGAAAAGCAGTTTGATGATCTGCCAGTCAACAAAGTGATATAGATCTGTTCCATGACTGCCTCTAGGAGGTTATGATGTAGAGGGAACCTATGTTCTAAGCTACACCATATCCCTTGTATGGCAGTCCTCATCAAAGGCACCGATTTACGTTCACTATTATAAATACCGACTGAAGCTTTCAGTACTTTGAGCATATCTATGCAGGAGGAGGAGAAGGACAAGTGTAGCAATTCAGAAACTTTTTGATTCTTAAAGCTTCGGACTATTTGCAATAAAAAAGGATGTCTTCCAAAAGATATCTGCTGATGGGCAAAATTAACATCATGCAACCTGCAAGCTCAAACTACATGAAGATATGAAGCCCACCAGCTCTAAACAGCAATGGTAATTTGGCCTGTAAGTCTATAGTAAGGTCAGTTAGGTAAAGAGTCTTCCCAATTGCCAGGGTTAACCACCCTCATCAACCTGATTCATAATTTCAACTGTCCAGATTTTTGCAGAATGTCCAGATTTTTGACTCATACTTTTGGCCTGTTCTCATAATATTTGTAGTTTTCTGGAAATCACTAAGGATTGAAGTCACTAAATAGTGACATATATTTTAATTTCAAATTTCATATCCTTCAGAAAATGAATGCTAACACAAATCCTTTTATTCTAGCAACTTTCTAAGTTTATAAAAACAATATTTAAAACCTGTCCCTATTAGGCTTCATTCAAGCCTACCAAGAGGTATGACTTGATTCCAAAGGTCAAAAAGACAATCTTTAGTTTGACTTCCATTGTTCTTTGATCTTCTGAATATAAATTATTAGATGGATATGTGTATTTGGAGTCAGATAATTTATCCCATAGCTTTAAGCTTGGTGCAACTGGATTAAAATGGCTTTTTACATGCATATATGTTTCTGTTATGAAAAGTGGATGATGATATAGCTGGTATGGTAATCATTATTAAAGACATGAAAACGCAACAAGAAACATCTGATCAGGTCTTGAGGTGCTGCATTTCTAGAATTCTTAGAAGATAAGGGTTTCCAGAGACCATTATAATCTGCATCAAAGTAGTATCTCATGGAGTTTGCTCTTAAATTCAGCCAGATTACCTGTGTTTACTTACCACAGTGGTACAAAGTTTCAGATATTTGTCTTTGTCTTTGCCCTTAGAATTTAGCTACTCATACAGAAACTTATATACTGTGCTCAACACCAGCCCTTCTTAGAGTGATAAAGTGTTCCTTTATGCTAGTGACTTGGTACTATACAGGCATTGGCCTTATATTACTGATACATATCAGAATGGAAAGATAATAAGTCAGCAAGCAAAGGAGAGTAGTACTGATGGAATTGAATTCACCCTTAAGTCTTGGTGAGCAGCTTCACAAGGTGGACTCTGTTTTTCACAAAATCTCACCAGGAAGATATTGATATATAGTCTTTATTTTATATAGCATATATCATGAACAGAAGCAGGTTAAAAATAAAAAAAAGATAGGTGGGTGCTCAAAACCCAGGATAAAAAAGTGCTCAATCCAGGTAGGTACACTGGAGCCAGGACTGGAAAAAAATGATAGTATAGAATCCTCCAGACACAGAAACATTTCTGCAATGGGGCTAGGCTAGGCCCAGGGAGAAGATGCCCCCCCCCCCCATTGTAGAAGGAAGTAGCAGTCCATAAAAATCACAAGAACTGACAGGCAAGAAAAGAACCATACAGATAAAAGAGTGGACTATTGAAGATAAAAAATAAATGATGTATTCTTACTATTATGCAAGAAGCCCAGAATTTCATTAGAGGAAAGAAAAATACTTCCACAAGAAAAACTGTTAGAAGCGTCACATAAAAATCTGTGTTCATTAATACAACAGATTTATGAAAAACATATAGACCAAGAAACTTTAGGCTGTTTGGAAAAAGAGGCAACTGAGGAAGTGTGAAAATATAAATATCAAAATCAAGAGACTTCTGAAAGATATAAAAAAATAAATATGGACTTGGGAAAGAAAGAGATCTGATATGGTACAATATTTATGCAAAGGAGAAAGCCAAATTAATTAACACAAAATAGGCAGCCTCAAAGATATTCAAAGTGAAATACAGGCAAAGGCATCCAGATATGAAAACATTTCACAATAAAAATGCAAGATCACAAAGAGGGAACACAGAACAGAAGATTAGTAAAGCAAAAGTTAAAAAAATAGAAGTTGAAGCTATGGAATACTTACAAAGTGAAGGATTTAGTGTAGAAAGTCTAACACTGGCTATACTACAGCATGATGGAACAACGAGTCCTCAGAGTGAGGAGAAACAGGAGGAGCAGGATTCATCTGAAAAAGAAATATGGACATGGGAAAGAAAAAGAGATTTATTATGATGCAATATTTTTACAAACAACAAAGCAACACTAATCAATACAAAAAGAGCAGCACCAAAGATATTCGAAGAGAAATACAGACAAAGGCATCTGGGCATGAAAAATTATACAATACGAAAAATAATAAAACAAAGATGAAAAGCAGAAAAGTGGATTAATAAGGGAGAATATAAAGAAATAGAAACTAAGGTTATGGATTACCTGCAAAGTGAAGGATTTAGTGTAGAAAATCTAACTCAGCTAACATCACAGTAGGATAGAGCAATAGATCCTCAAATTAAGGAGAAACTATTGGAGCAGGACATATCTGATCAGTTGCCATATGGAGACACTTTGGGACCTTCCAAAGGAAATCATTACAGATGTTCAGTTGGAGATGGAAAGCAAGGGAAGAAACAGAAAATGGTGGCTACTTTGATGCAGTCAGTGTTGTGGAGTGATAGGCCAGTGAGCTCCGATATGAAAGAGCAATGGATGGTGCAGGATGAAACTGGGGAGAATGTGGCATAGGAAGATGCTCTGGAACTTTCTTTAGAATGCTTGCAGGAAATGGAAAACAAAGAATATGCCCTCAGTTTAGAAGAAAATTATCTAAGAGAAGAGTTGTTTGATTTAATAGAGATGGACAGACATATTAAAATCAATGAACAAAACAGATTATAGAAAGTCAATAAACCCAGAAAGTTAGAACTTTGGTAAAACAAAGTAACATAGTAAATAGGACTGTCCATAGAGATTCATGTGATATAACAGAAGTAAATAGGATGTATTACTGTCAAGCTAAATTAATAACAGATAAAGTCTTACCACAAAAACACAGTGTAGTAAAGGAAAGGAAGGGGAAAATCGAATGCCATCATTTATTTATTTTACATTTGTTTACCGGGAAAGTCCGACTGGGCAGAGATTGCCCATTTTCAGTTGTGGACTGGGGAGAAAAGTTCCACATAATACATCATGATACAATAGTTTTCATGAGCATTCAAGGCATGCAACATAATCACAGTACAAGCAATTTTCAAAAATTCTATGCAAAAAATATACAACATAGTCCTTTAGAAAAAAACATTTAACAATACCTAGAAATTAGTATACTGGTGGTTAATGTGAGAAAGTTATACACTTTGAAGTATCATGCATGTTGCTACAGTAGAACATTATCATTTAAAGCATCCTTTGCAGTTAATAATGAGAAAAAATAGGTATTTATTAGGTTAGTCTGGGTCTTGACAGTTACATATATAGGAATTGGATAGATAGGACTTAACATGACTTTTGAAGTTAAATTTGTTAATTTGCATTCTGATTTCAATGGGGAGGGAGTTCCAGATTTAGGCAACTGTGCTTGAGTAAAAGGAGTCACCAGACATATATTTGCTTTTAAATATGTCTACTAGCATTTTGTTTGTGGATATTAGTCGGCGGTTGTTGTTGCAGGGGTTGAGTAGGATTGTTAGAGCTGGTATTTTATTGGGGTGGTAGACTATTTGGTGTGCTGTGGTAAGTTGGTTAAAGTTAAATAAGTTAGGTTATTCTAGCCAGGCTTATTGTTTAAGGCCTTGACAGTGATAGGATCGGTAGGAGTTCATACCAAATTTTGTTATATTGTTATAGCAATTGATCAATTTGTTTAAATCACCTTTGTTTGGGTTGATTAGAACAGGGGATGAATATAATAGTGCGGAGAGTTGGTGAGTTCTAGCTATGATGGCTTTACTGTCAGTGGTCAGGTAGTTTTTGCATCAATAAAGTGTGCTGAGTTGTTTATGAACTTTAGTTATGGTCTGGGCTATAGGTTTATCGAATTTCAGATTTTGGCCGATGATTGTTCCTAGTAGTTTGGTTTGTGGCACTGGGGTAATGAGGGTGTTGTCCTTTGATGATATTTTAAAAGGGGGTGAGGTCAATAGCCTTGGAGGGATAGAACAGTATGAGTTGTTTTTCTTTAGGATTTAGAATAAGATGGGAGTTTGACAGCCAGGTTTCTATGCAGGTGAAGGTTTCCTGGATTATTTCTTGAAGGATTTGAAGAGAGGGAGCTGAGCAGATTAGGGTGGAATCATCAACATATTGTACCAAGTTTGCTTGATGGGTGGCTGTGTAAAGGTTGTTTGTGAAAATGGTGAAAAGCAGGGGCCCAAATACAGAGCCACGTGGCACTCCTAGATTAACTGGAAGGAAGGGAGATACAGAGTCCATCCATTTAATGGCCTAATGGTGGCTGGAAAGATAGTCTTTAAACCAGAAAAGGGTGGATTTATCGAGGTTGAGTTCAGAAAGGACAGTTAGAAGTTTGTTGCAAAAGACCATATCAAATGCTTTAGACAGGTCTAGAAAGACAATTGAGACTAGATTGTCTAGGTTCCTTTGCTGATTGACAGTACTGGTAAAACTGATGAGGGCAGTAGTAGTGCTATCACATGGACTGAGCCCATATTTTGTTCTGGCAAGCAGGTTGTTGGATAAGAGGTAATTTAAGATCTGGGAGTGAATACATTTTTCCAATATGTTTAGCAATGGAGAGAGTATGGCTATTGGTCTGTATTTGGATAATTCAGTTAAGAAATCAAATTTATGAAATATAGTTATGTGAGAGATTTTCCAGAGGGAAGATACTGATTGCTAAGCAATGGATTTGTTAATTAAAATGGAAACAGGGTATTCAATGGCTTTGTCTGTGATCTGAAGGTATTCAATTGGAAGTTTGTCTGCTGCGAGGGTAGTAGGTATTAGTTTGGGCAGTTGTTTACAGATGAGACTGGTTGGGACTGGTTTGAGTGAAAAGATGTTCTGGTAGTTTGGGTGATTATGTAGATGACGGAGACTAGTGGGGGAACAGGGAATAATCAATTTAAGAATTGAGTTGGAGAAGTAATCATTGAATTGAGTTTCTATGCTAATGGTGGTATTGTTTGTGCTTGGGAGTGGTGTACTAGTTCTACCTGGTTGTAGAATTTTGTTAATAACTGCCCGGAATTTCTGTGATTTCTGTGGGTTTAAGTTGAGTTTAGTTTGGATGTCAGAGTAGTCATGTTTTATCATTCCTTATTTGTCGTTTTGCTTTATTTCTTAGCTCAAAAAATAATTGCCTATTTAGTTTTGTTATTGCACCAGATGTCCCAGGCCTTATCTCTTTCTTTTAGTAATAGATGAGTGTTTTTTGTGAGCCAGGGAGCATAGTTGGATTTGGTTCTAATAGATCTAGCAGATGCTAGCTGATTAAGTATATCTAGAAAGGTGGAATTAAAGTGGTCAACTGCCATGTCCAGTGGAAGGCAGGTAAGGAGAGACCAGCTGCAGAAGTTTAAGGCTGTTATGAAGTCTTCTGATCTGAAGTTTTTAGTGTAACATATTTTTTGGAAGGACTTGTTTTTGTACGTGTTTAATGTGTCGTCTTAGTAGAAAAGTGGCAAGGTGATCACTTACAGTGCTGGGTGGTGTACCAAAGTATTGTGCTGAGTAAGGATCCAGTCAAGTATGTACTTTTTACTTGTAGATTTATCTATTCTGGTGGGAGTTTGTATTAGCTGCCTGAAACCATAGAGATTAATATGCTTGGCGGGAAGGGGTGAGTTGAAGTATCGAATAGAGATAACTATAAAGCAATTAAGACAAGAAGTGTCACTGTTTAAAGAGTATAGAAGGAATAGATCCCAAAAATACTCAGAAAGATAGATGTGATAAAAGTAATGCACAGTGTCAGAACAGATCAGGATCTATCATGCAGTATCACAAATAATAAACTAAAAATATCAGCACAGCAGCAAAACTTATGCAGATAAATATAAAGAAGTACAAAATATGCATTTATTGATGACCCACAAAAGTTTTCTAGAGAATTGGGAAACAAGGCAAAAATAATTTAAACACCACCAAAGAAAAAGAAGAAACAGATACATTTTGGAGATATATCTATGAAGATCCTGTGGAGCATAACAAAGATGCTAAATGGACAGAAAAAGTCAAAGAAAGAATAAGAAGTTCAAATGGACAAGAAATGAAATGGGATGAAATAACGGCCAGAGAGATTGAAATAAAGCTAAGAAAAGCTCCTACCTGGAGAACCCCAGGTCCAGATGCAGTACCTAAAGTATTAACATCTTTACACGAAGATTTAGCCATGAGTAAGAACTATTTATATGTGCACCCTGAACAGACATCAGCCTAGTTAACAATAGGAAAAATAATACTCCTACTTAAGAGCAAACCTACAAGCTGTCCTAAAAAATATAGACCAATAACTTGCCTTCTGACACATATAAACTATACCCTGGAATTGATCCTGACAGAACTTATATGTTACATAGTTCTAAGATGAAAACTCAATCATGGCAATATAACAAAGGGTAAGCAAAGAAAGTCATATGAAACAAATGATCATTTGTTGTTAAATAAAGTCATAATGGAGAACTGTAAAAAGGGGAAGAAAGTATAGCATGGATACACTACAAAAAAGCATTTGACAGTATCCCACATTTGTGGATAAAAGAGTGCTTAAAAATGTATTAGATGCATCCTATACTGACTGATAACATTATAGTGAACATGAAACAGTGACAAATCACCTTGCAGTTAAGCCATGATAAATGACAAATTATTATTCCAGGGATAAAAATTCAAAGGGGGGTATTCCAGGGTGACTCTCTGTCACCATTGCTCTTTTGTCTTGCCCTTAATCCATTAAGCTGTCTACTTAACAAATTAGATCATGGCTACAATTTGGCCCCCAGAAAGCAACAAAGTGTAAAGACTTCTTATCTTCTTTTTCTGGATGATATAAAACTGTATAGTTCATCAGATGAGGAACTGAAAGCACAACTGCGAGTGGTCAACACTTTTTCAGATGATATAAGAATGTCATTTGGTCTTGATAAATGTGCAAAAAAAACCCTTTAAAGCAGGAAAGCTGAAGCACCATGAAAACATTAGTTTGGGATAGGAATGTAATATAAAAGAACTTGAAGAGGGAGTGTATAATATTTGGGAATTGATGAAGGATCAACGATAAAACATGAACAAATGCAAATAAAACTTAGTAAGGAATATTTTTGAAGAGTTTAATGCTGAGACTAGTGCTGACATACAGGAACAGAGTTCAAGTATTCCCAGTTCTGAAGGAGATATGGGCCTCCTCGAAAGTGATTACATGTATAGATCTGCAGTCATGGGACTACATACATATCTGCTGACCTCACAAGATGCAAATGTAGTGAAAGTGTTGAAACATGAGGTGAATAAGATGACTTTCCTACTTAGTTTAGCAGAAGCATATCAGTGTCAAGTGGGAGTGGAAATCATACCAGAAGTAGATAAAAATCAGGCAGCAAATGAATGTGCCAAAAAACAAAAGAAAGAATATAATGTGAAGGATCAGATGAGAAGGCAAGAAATGTGGAAAATGCATAAATATAGTTGCAGGTATAGAAAACTGTTGGAACAATCTCATGTTGATCAGGATAGAACTCAGGAATGGTTAAGGAGTGGTGAATTTAAACCAAAAGAAGAAAGGTTAATATTGGTGGACCAAGGTAGTGGACTACGTACACATTGGTTTACAAAGTCCATTGAACATGTGAGGGAACCATATAACTGTAGGTTTTGTAAAGCAGAATTGGAAACATCACACCTCTTGTTGCTGGTTGTGATATACTAATGGCAGAAGGGCTGTATACTGAAATGCGTAATAATGTGGCAAAATTGTTGCACTGGGGATTGTGCGAATATTATTTTTTTTATTTATTTTATTTTATTTTACATTTGTTGACCGGGCTAGTCTAACTGGATGTATGTCTATTTTCAGTAGAGACCCGGGGAGAAAAGCTCCAAGCAGGCAGAGGCATAACATACAAATATATGCAAGAGTAACATGAAGTACATTGTTTAGAGTTTAGATTGTACATATGAAAAACTTGTACAGAGTCTATTTAGTAGGCTTAAGCTAAGATCTAAAAGAGAGAACATACAACATTTACAAAAAAACATATAAAGTTCATTTTTAGAGTAAGATAAAACTTTTATAGAGTATTTCTTTTCACTTGTAGAGTAAGAAAATAGAGTATTACAGCAGAAATCTCATTAAATACTAATTTGAGGTTAGCACAGTAGTTAATACAGGTAGGCACCATGGAATAGTAGAATAGAGAAGTAAAGGGTGAATAAGAGGAATTGAGACATTAGTTAGGGTTAGAGCAGGGACAAAGCCAATGTATTTTAAAATATTCTTTAAGATATTTTTTAAAAAGTAGTGCAGAAGAGAGAGTTGAGAGTTCACTTGGAAGCTGGTTTCAGGTTTTACCCACTGTATTAGTAAAAAGTGAGTCTCCAGACTTGTTAGATTTAATAGTGGAAACTAGAAGCTTATTAGCTGAGCATAGTGTTGCAAGATTTGTGTATGGAGTAATTAGATTAGTGAGGATTGGGGTATTATTAGGGTGGTAAAGGATATTTTGGGTGATAGCAAGTTGTTGACAAAGTAGCTGGTTCTGCAGTTCTAACCATCCCAGTTGTTTGAGGTTGTGACAGTGGTGGGTTCTAAAGGGGCCACCAGTGACAAATCTGGCTATGTTATTATAGCTGGTTGCAAGTTTGTTAAGGTTGTTTTTAGATAGATTGGTATAATCTTTTTAGATAGATTGGTATATTTAACATATATTTGATCTTGCACCTGGTCAGGAAACCACAGCAATTAAAGACATTATATTTATAAAATCTAGCAATTAACTCTGGTCTCAAAACAATAGAAAGAATCTGCTGGTCCAGACATCACGGAGCCGAGTTTGAGATCAAGCCGTCATACAAGGCTTGGCTTATCAGCTTTCTTCCAGCAGAGTGCACTGTTGTTGCATTTTTGATGTTCAACATTTAACACAATTTTATTATAATACTGAAGTAGCTGAAAAATGCTGGAAACATGACCCACAAAGCAATATAGAAAATGCTGAAGTTTACATCACATGGGATCATGCACTATCAGCAGTTCAAAAAATAGATACGAGAAAACCAGATATAGTAGTCCACAAAAAGAAGACAAAAGTAGCATTGCTCATTGAAATTGCCACACCCAGTAACTACAGGGTCTATATTAGATCAGCAAACACTTAAAAAAGCGAACGCTGATTCATCGAACTTAGGTAAACGAAAGTTCAAAATATCGAAGCAACAGAAACTCGAATTCTTTCCTAGGGATATAATTCGGTTGTCCGTTTCTGTTGCTTTGGTATTTTTAGTGCTGTGGTGGAAATTTAAGGGTCAGGTTCAGGTAAGTGTGTGATTGTGTGGATGTTAGTGTTAGGGCGGGTTAGGTGAGTTAGGGTTAGGGCGTGGGTTAGGTATGTGTGCGATTGTGTGGACGTGAGGGTTTGGGCAGGTTAGGTGAGTTAGGTTTAGGGAGTGGGTGAAGTGAGTGTGCGATAGTGACGGACCTTAGGGTTAGGGTTTGGGTTAAGGTAAGTGGATAGTTAGTAGTGTGTGTATAGTTTAGTGTAGGCTTAGGTGTGAGATTTTAGGTGTATGTGTGTGGATTGCTGTTTGTTTGGTGTGCTTGTGTTGTATGTATGTGTTTTGGAACAGCGATTTTTTTCCCTAGGAAAAAATTCACTGTTCTGACAGTTCGAGATTGTAAGCTTTTGCTTACCTAAGTTCAATGAATCAGCGTTCGTTTTTTTAAGCGTTCGCTGATCTAATATAGACCCGCAACTATAGTGTCTTACATACAGAAAGACACAGTCATAAAATACCAGGATTTGCACACAGAAATGAAGGCAATGTGGAAGAAGGATACCCAGACAGTTCTAATAGCAGTAGGAGCAACAGGTCTTTTATTTATTTATTTTATTTTACACTTGTTGACTGGGAAGGTCTGACTGGGCACAGGTCCATTTTCAGCAGGCCCGAGGAGAAAAGCTCCATTTCAATACATGAACAAGCTCTTAAGAACAGTGACATTTACATACAAATCAGGCAGACTAACATTAGCAAATATACTGCACAACAGTATATAGTACAGGTTCATAGTAAGATATACAGTTCAGAGGTAGCATATTTCTTAATACATGCAGAATATTACAGACTTATACATAGAATACATGCAGTTCTTTGCCAACTTATAGATACAATATATTGCAGTGCGTGCTTTTCTTAGCAGACTTATACATTCCATATGTTAAGGTCACACTTGGACCAGAAACAGGATGAGAAACTAGACTTGACATATGGCAGTGTTAAGAGATATTCCTTGTATGCCTGTGTTTACCGCGGAGTGAGACAGGAGCATAGCCAGTTTTTCATGAAGTGGGCTTTAAGGAGTTTTTAAATTGTGTAGTAGAATTATTGGATGTTAGGTAGGCAGGTAGGTAGTTCCAGAGTTTAGAAATGAAGTGACTAAAGAGATATTTTCCTGCTTCATTGTTATGTTTGGTGACTTCTATGAGGTTTAGAATGCTAGATCTCAAGGTTCTTGTTGTGATGTGAGGATTTATAAGATGTTGGAGGGCTGGGATTTTGTCTGAGTGGTAGTATACCTTGTGTGCTAGTGACAGTTGATTGAGCTGAAGTAACAGAGGGAGCTCCATCCAGTTTAGCTTTATGAGAGAGTCACAGTGATATGTACTATATGGAGATTCTGTAGCAAATCTAGCTATTTTATTGTAGCAGGATTCTAGTTTGTGTAGATTAGTTTTATGAAGGTTAGTTAGTACTGGGGATGCTTAGAGGAGGGTGGATAGCAGTTGTGTCCTGGCAGTTGTGATTTTGGATTGCTTTGAGAGAAATTGCTTGTTACAATAGAGCAGTCCTATTTTTTGTGAACTTTCTTGATAGTTTGGGCAATGTGCAAGTCAAATCTTAGGTGACTGTCTATTTTAATGCTTAAAAGTTTGGTGTGGGTGGTTGGGGTAATTGAAGTTTTGCTATTACAGGTGATAGTAAAGTTATCTGTTTGGAGGAAGGATCTATGAGATCTGAAGAGTAATTTTATTTTAGTTGGGCAAAGAATAAGCTGGTGATCGGTGAACCAGGTTTCAGCTAGTAAGAAGCATTCTTGTGTTTGGGAGTGGAGTAGTTCAAGTGTTGGGGTGGCACAAATGATAGAGGTGTCATCTGTGTATTGAATTGTTGAGGCCTTAGGTGTGGAGGATGAGAGTTGATTGGCGAAAAGAGTGAAGAGTAATGGGCCTAGGATGGAGCCTTGAGGGACTCCTAATGATACAGGCAGTAGAGAGGATATTTGGTTCTGCCATCGTACTGCCTGCTGCTGACCTGATAGATAGCTCTTAAACCAGGTGATAGAGGAGATACTGAGGTTCAGGATAGAGAGTGAGTGGAGAAGTGTATTGTGGTTCACCATATCAAAAGCTTTAGATAAATGTAAGAATATGACAGAGACTAGTTGTCCATTATTTCTATGGTGATTAACAGTATTAGTGAATTATATAAGTGAGGTGGTGGTACTATGGAAGGGTCTAAAGCCATGCTGCTTTTTAGACAGCAAATTGCTTTCTTGAAGGTAATCCATGAGTTGTGTGTATATAACCCTTTCTAGGATTTTTGATAAGTGTGATAGAATAGCAATAGGATGATAGTTGTTGAGTTCAAAGGAGTTACCCCTTTTGTGTAGTGGTATGATATGGGAGGTTTTCCATATATGGGTACTTTACAATCTGAGATAGATCTGTTAACAAGGATAGCAACAGGATAGGCTATAGCTACTGCAGCAATTTAGAGGTATTCTGTGGGTAGGTTAACGGTCTCCAGGGTTGTGGGTTTGAGATTTTGGAGGAGTTTTAGAATGGTTGTGATTGATACCAGCTGAAAGGTAAAGTGGGAGATATTATCTTGTGTTTCATTTGTAGTCGGTATATTTGTTTAGGTAGGGTGATTGGTATTAATTTGATTATTAGCTAGGGCATGGATTGTCTCAGTAAAGTATTTATTGATCTGAGTGGGGATGTTATCTTGGATGTTCCCTGTTGTAGGTGTGGGGGGTGGAAGTTTTCCCAGGTTGTAATACAGAGTTGATTGCTGTCCAGAATTGTTTTGGGGGGAGGATGTATGTCTTTCTTGTAGATTTTGGTAATAAGTGATTTTGTCAGTTTTCATGAGTTTCTTGGCTTTGTAGTTTTAAGTAGTTTTGTCTACTTGGGTTTTGTTCTTGTGAAATTGTATCTAGTTAGCCAGGGGACATATTTAGCTTTTATTCTAGTGGTTCTAGAGGGAGCATGATGGTTTAATATTTTTAGGAAGGTTGCATTAAAGTATAGCACTGCATCTTCAAGTGTTAACTGTTTTAGAGGGGTCCTGTTGCAACATTTTAGGTCACTGATAAAGTCATTAGGGTTAAAGTTCTTTTTATTTCTGACTTCTCGTTATGTTACCTGGCTCATTTGGGAAGTTTTGCTTCTCAGTAGGTATGTTGATAGGTGGTCGCTGAGAATGTCTGGCAGACGTCCAGCTAGGGATGTGAGGGATGGATGGGATACAAGTATCCGGTCCAGTATGGACTGGCATTTGGATCTTTTTTCGTTTCTGGTGGGGGATGTGATAACTTGGATAAATTCATGGAGGTTAATATGGATGACTGGAATTTGGCTAGAACAGTTGAGCCAATCTATATTGAAGTCACCTAGCAGGATATTTTCTTGAGGTAGGGAGGTTGAGATCCATTCTAGTAGATTTTCCATGATTGTGATATTGTTTCCTGGGGGACTGTAGCAACCAATGATATTAATATATTTTTTAGGGTTCAGTTTAAACATTTTTGAAGTCTGGGATGGTAATATCAAGTTGTTCAAGGATGAGGTGGTTTTTATACAGTATGGCTATCCACCACCCCTTTTGCTGCTCTGTCTCTGAGAATGATGTTGTACTGTGGAGCTGTAATTTCATTATTGTGGATTTCAGGTTTTAGCCAAGTCTCAGTTAATAAGACAATTTCTGTTTTTTATAGAGATGGTAGGGCATGGAGGCCATGGACCTTATTAAGGTTACTTCTCACATTTAGAATAAGAAAGAGGAGAGAGGTTGTTTGTCTATGGAGTAGGGAATTGATTTAATTGAGGTTTGGGGTGTTTGGTTTGTGTGGATCTGGGCTGGGGTGTATATCCCCACAACATGTGAGTTTTATTTAGTAGGCATAAGTAAGATTACTAATAATTGTAATGTGCTTTAGCAAGGAGTGGGCTTTTCTACTGGGGGGAAGTAATCTGTGTAGGTGACCTGTGTGGGAGGGCTGAAAGAGGTATGGCACTAATTGAATGTTTGGTGGGACTGAGTTATAGCTTAGGGTTGTAGAGTGCCTGGGAGTGGTTAGGGTGTGGTGAAGCTGGACATGATAGTCTGTTAAGGCTGATAATAAAAGCAGGAAACAGAGGGAGATTGTACAGAGTAGAAGTTGTAGATTGGAGTAATGTGGTAAGGGGTACATTGCTTATTATATTAGGGAGAGCTGGTAAAATAGGTGGAGGAATACTAGTTCTGTGATGAGGTTTGTAATAGACTAGTTAAAAGGGCTGATTGGTTAACTGAGTGTGATAGGATGGTTAGGGTGGTTAGGGTGGTGGAAGGTGTACTGAGGTAATGGAGAGGAGTGGTCTATGGCTATAAATCAAATTGAAATGGGGATGGGTGGGAATGGGATAGGTTAGGGGAGTGGTGTGACCCCAAGTGTAGTGAGGGCGAATGGAGCGGGGACCCACTCAGCTAAAAGAGGCAAGAGTCCTCAAAAAAACAATCAGGAACAGCACTCAGCTTGTGTTCCCAAGGTCAGTTTTAATCTTGCGTGATTGGGAAAAAGTAATTGTAAAGGTGGGCACAAAATTAGTTATAGGGACAATGCTTCTGCATAGACGGCTGTTATCAAAGTGCCTGATTGTGATAAATGCAGACTTATGAATATATATTCCTTATGTTTTTAGTTTATAGCCTTTGACTTTCTTTTATTACTTTCTTTTGAGTTAGGTCTAGTGGGAGTTAATTAGCTTTGTATTACACAGCCATCTAGTGGCCAAGAAGGGGAACCACATCTACTAACTGTGGTTGCTTAAAACATGAATGGGGAGAAAAATAAGGCCGGGAGTAGAGATGGTACATGCGGGTGTGCAAGCCAGAACAATTACAGAAAAGCAAGGAATGACAAAACAGAGAAATTGTAGGCTAAAAATTTGTAATTGTTTTAAACCTACACTTTGCTGAGCTTGGGATAGGTTGTCCTTGTAGACTGCAGGGAGGTTGACACTGATATCCAAGCAATTGTAGTCTAAAGACGTTGGGTATAGCAGAAAAAGAAGGACCGCCCGTTTCCTTATGGGTGAGTATTCAGGACTTTGTTGAGCTTGAGATAGTTCACCCTTGTAGACTGCAGGGAGTTTGACACTGATATCTAAGCAATTGTAGTCCAAAGACATTGGGTATTGCAGAGAAAGAAAGGGTACCTGTTTCCTTATGGGTGAGTATCCAGTACTTTGTTGAGCCTGGAACAGGTCATCCTTGTAGACTGCAGGGAGGCTGACACTGATATCCAAGCAATTGTAGTCCAAAAACATTCGGTACTGCAGAAAAAGAAGGGCCGCACGTTTCCTTATGGGTGAGCATCCAGGATTTAGTTGAGCTTGGGATAGGTTATCCTTGTAGACTGCAGGGAGGTTGACACTGATATCCAAGCAATTGTAGTCCAAAGATATTGGGTATAGCAGAGAAAGAAGGGTTGCCCATTTCTATATGGATGAGAATCCAGGACTTTGTTGAGCTTGGGACAGTTCATCCTTGTAGACTGCAGAGAGGTTGACACTAATACCCAAGCAATTGTAGTCCAAGAATGTTGGGTATAGAAGAGATGGAAGGGCCACCCATTTCCTTGCAGCAGAGTATCCAGGACTTTGTTGTGCTTGGGATAGGTCATCTTTGTAGACAGCAGGGAGGTTGACACTGATATCCAAGCAATTGTAGTCCAAAGACATTGGGTATAGCAGAGAAAGAAGGACTGCCTGTTTCCTTATGGGTGAGTATCCAGGACTTTGTTGAGGACTTTGTTGAGTCTGGGATATAAAAAAGAATTTACAATAATCATACTTAAATATGTTACCAATACATGTAACTCCATACGAATTGCAGACAAAGTCATTACTGGGCACATTGATGTTAGTCGAAGTGCTCTTTGCATCACCCACAAAGACTGAAACAATACTAATTTCATAAACTTTAATCATACTTTGATTTAGGAATGGGGTCCATTGCTATCACTGTATTAGAAACCCAAAAGACTTGGATAAATTAAAAAGAGAAAATATATATCTTAACAAATTTCTCAATGATATCTGTTAAATTTCTGAGGTTTGGATTTACAACCATTTGTACAGCAAGACTGAAAGTCCAAATAAAATAAAGATATATAAAATCTAAGGTTGTATGGCAAGGAATCTAGCAAACACATCAGAGGGTAAGAGAGAAAGTCCCTCCTGCATAAATTACCTAAACAAGATTAGAGTATGAGTCCATATTCACTGTATGCCTTTGACAATCACACTTTCTATTTAAATATTTTATCAATCTCACACTCTTGATGGGAAGTGTAGATTTTATTTTATTATTTATTTTATTTACTATTTGCTGATCGGCTAATTGGACTGGTCCATTGGACCCTTTTAAGGCATAGCCTGAGTCAAAGAGCAGAAAATACATCATGGTCATTCACTCAACAAAATTATATACAAAATCAGCGACATAATAAAGCAAAATTCTGAACATAATGGTAAGACTGAATGCAGACAGAGTAGGATGAAATGATCCAGTTAGAGTGCATTGAAAAGAAAACATATGCAAACTAAGATATACATAAAACAGAGTGCAATCATTCCAATAATACATAAACCCATATATGCTTGTTACAAATATGTGTATAAGATGCCACAGTAAGAAGCTGAGAAAAGTTTATTAAAGTAATTCTAATATTCTTGATATGGGATGGTAAGTTATCTTACCATTGTCATGACAGCAATTGCAGTTAGATTCAGTAAAGAGATGCTGTTTAAGTGCATCTTTGAAGCATTTAATCATTTCTAAATTTTTGATGTTAGTAGCAGGTGGGTCCACATAGTAGGTCCCAGTCTATAGAAGGCTCTTTCACCTACAGCAGTTTTAAATAGAGGGCATACTAGAAAGACACTGTTGTTCTGTGTACTTTTGAGTACATAATGATTGTCTTATAAAGGTAGTTTCACTCTTAAAGGGGGGCAGTGACTCTGTTTTAATACCTTGAAAATTACAGTACTTAGAAGACAAGTAGCCCTATAAAGAAGCTCTGTGAAGCACTTAAAGCCATTTGGAATTTTTTTATTAAATGGTATATTGGGGGGGAGGGGGTCTGCTAATGGAATGAATTTGCAGATTTTATTTTCAGAAGTCTGTGTTCTGTGAATATTGGGGGCTGAATTTATAATGAGAAAAGGAAGGCCATATTCAAGGTTAGGTATTAAAATATTTTTAGCAATGGCCCTGCGAGCAGTGGGTGAAAGGAAGTGACTGATTTTGTAACATAATTTTAATTGATCCACCACAGGCTTTCTCCTGCCCAAATTTTTATTTTATGCTCTGGTTGTTTTCATTTCATTTGCTTACATTACTCTGTTCATCTTGCTTGTATAGATCATCGGCATTGGTGCAGTGAAGAACAATGGAGTTGGAATATACTATTTTATAACTATGTGAAGAAATTCTATATTGGAGTAGCTAGAAGATCAGGCACCCTATAGAAACTGAGGAACAAAAAAGAGAAGAAGAAAAAAAGGTTTTCTCAAAGTTGAAGAACAACAACAGCAAAAAATATTTCTGTTATGAAACTCTAGCACACTGCATTTCAACAGTGACTGCATACACAGTATTGGCATTCCTTCATGATGCTGCAATAGCCTCATGGCCTCATAAAGCGATGCTGGTACTCTACCTTTTCACCACTAACACCTGCCTATCATACCTCAAATAGCTTGTGCCCAGAACAGGTGCCCTGTCCATCCTGCCATAGTTACAGTTCTGGGAAAAGTTGTGGTAGTTAAGATTTAATGTGATTAAAAGAAAATTATAGCATTTGGGTAAATTAATCTCCTGGAAAAGTAGTGTTTCAAATGGTACCCTGCTAATCAAATATTAGAAGGAAAACCACATGGGATGTTATCTATATTATTACCCTTCAGATCATACATTCAACCGAGTTCTCATCTACGTGAGTTGCTGGTAGCTCAGGTGGATCTAAAAACAAAAAAAACATGATGCCTACCAAAAAGAACAGGAGAAAATTCATGATGCCCGGGTCAAATTTCCCCTAGGAGATGAAATACCACTTTAGGTTTTGTCTTAAAAGAGATCACTAGCCTAGTGCAACTCACCTGAAAAACAAAAAATAAAAAGATAAAAAAAATTTCTGCAGAAACTTAAACTCTGCTCTACCTATGCAGACAACCTTCCTACCCAATATCTTAAATTAGCTGCTGCAAACCCCATCAGCATCTTGCTCAGTAGATCTGTTTCAGAATCTTTAGTGCCAAACATCTGGATTCCTATTCACAAATGGGGAAACTTCTGAGAGAAAGAGAGAGAGAGAGAAGTTTAATAAAAGTTTTTTGGATCATCAGGCCTGTAGTTTCATTGTTTGTGGAAACTTCTGACCCATAACCATTCTATCTCCCATCTCTAAAATATTACAAAATGTATTCATCAACAACTAATGAAATGCTTACTGCAAAACAACCTTCTTACATATAACCAAAATGGTTTCCATCCAGGCTACAGCACCTCCACAGCCCTCCTATTCTTTACTGAATCTATAAACACAGCTAAAGATGCAAGTTGTTTTGTATCTAGTGTATTTCTTGACCTTTCTAAGGCATTCAACACCATCGCACACTCCATACTCCTGGACAGGTTCTGTAACTTGAGCATTACCCCTCCCACCCTACAATTTTATTTTATTTATTTATTTGACATTTGCTTACCAGGAAAGTCCAACTGGGCCATAAAGAACCCATTTTCAGTGGAGGCTCGGGGAGAAGAGCTCCACAAAAAGTTAAATAAAAGATAAATTGTAGTAGTATAAACAAAAGCGTTCACTTGACAGTAGCAAAAATAATAATTTCCCCTTATCAGCAGCAAAAATATAACCAAAATTACCTACATAGTATAGATACATTATTTTACATGCAGTGACTATGCTACTCATGGCATAAATTATTGGAGTATCATAAGGAAAATTTGAAGTAGTAGAGAAGGTAGTTTAGAAAATGAAATAAGTAAGGGGTGTAATAGTAGGAAACATGGAAGAAGAGAAGCAGAATAAGAGAAAATAAATTATTAGGTTAGTCATACAGAGTTAAGAAAATGATAAAGGATTAGAGAGGAAGAGTAAGAAGTTAAAGTAGGGTGATTAAAGCAGACAGAGATAATAGTACGAATGGCGGGAGGAAGAAGTTAGAAGAAGAAGTCTGATTTATCAGCCTGGCGATGAGCAGGAGCATTTCCATGATTTAGAAAGGTGATCCTTAAGTGCAACACGCATAAAAGGCCAAGTCAATGTGATGTAGAGATAAAACAAACACTGGAAAATAAAATAAAATCCTTTAATATGTTTGCGCTTTCGCAGTGCCTCCACTGCTTCATCAGACATATTTCACAAACTATTATTCAAACTTAAATAATGAGAGTGAAAGAGCACTACCACTCACAAACTGCAGCTCATTATGACATCATTAAACACAATTAATCACCAGGACAACCACATTTAAAATGTATTTGAAAATACATTTCAAAATACAGAACATCCTATCTACAAAGTAAAATCATAATACTGCATATGTTAAAAACTATAACCTTCATGGAAACCAGACAAAACTGTTTATATGTAGAAAATTATAAAATGAACACTATGCTATATATTATCAAATAACAGCACTTCAAAAACAAGCTCATATACAGTTGCCTCAATTTTAAAAATGTTTTAGAGAAATCTTTTCATTTAACCCCTTGCTCCTATTGGCTTGTAACCTTACCATCCACTTTACTTCCTGAGCTTCAGTTTTATTCTCTATGTCACCACCACTGTTGTTAAAATACATCTTGTGTATCACCATAAACTTAAACTTATGTAAAGGTCCACACCTCATAATGTGCTTAGCTAATGCATTATTGTCAGATTTAGTGGTGATAATGTAAACATGCTCACTAATGTGGTCCCTCAACCTCTGATTGTTTTTTGCCTGCATAAAAGCATTGGCTAACCTGGCACATGGGCAGGTATATCAAGTCAGCTGTATTGCAGGTGGCTGCTATCCTAAAGATAAACACTTTCCCATTGTCATGATGTATAAAACTACATGTTGTGTCAATGTAACTGCAAAATGGTACTAGGACTGATCTCGATTCTTTTGTAGGGTAGATTAACAGTAGTACCTCTTTTTTAAGGTATGAAGTGAAAGCAGTGGTAGATGAAGTGGATTTTCTGAACATTGAGATCTACATGAGAAAAACAAGCCATAAAGTGGTTAAATGATATATTTCCCTTTCTACATAACCCCCGCTAGAGTCGCAGAAGGTTCTATCCTTGGTCCCCTGCTCTTCAGTATATTTACAAATGACCTATGCACTACCTCATCCAGTGGAACACTCATACAATATGCAGATGATTCCACTATTATCTGCACTTCTCCCACACTACCCCAACTTCCCACCATCACACAACAAACATTTTCTGCATTTGAATCCTGGCTTACTAACTGTCAACTATTCCTAAACCATTAAAATCTAAACCCCTTCTCTTCCTGCCAAAAAATTGCTCTGTTGACGTGACATAAATCAATTCAAAATACACTCCGCTGTATTTAAATAGCCCACCACACTAAACTGATAGGTGTTATTATAGATGATCAATTAAAGCTCAATCTTCACATCCAACAAAACATAAAAAAACACTAGAAATTTGTCATCCTGTATAGAAACAAACACTCCCTGAATTCTTCAGCCAAGATCACTGTTGCTAAAACTTTACTTCTACCCTCCCTACTATATGGTGCCTCTATTCTTCCTAACATACTGGTCTCCATTAGATCCAAAATGGAACAGTGCTACAACAAAGTGCAAAGTTTGCCACCAACTCAGAAACTAGCATACCTCACTGTAGGCCATTACAAATGCTAAACTGGCTAGAATTCCCAAATCATCTCCTGTATGTCCAGCTCAAAACACTACACAGCATGATATAAACCCCTAGCCTACCCAGCTCTAAATGACATAATCAAACCGTACTACCCAACAGAAGGGTAGGTCTGAAGATAAGAAACTTCTCACTATCTGTAATGCCTCTAAAGTACCAGGACAAAGCCTATATTCTCACTCTGTTGCTAAAGTGTGGAACTTACTCCCACTATCTACCAGAAGTGTTCCAGATCTGATAGATTTCAAAACCTCCATAAAACAACATCTAAACAATTTTTGGCTGTGCCCATGCCCTGCTCATCCACTTCCCCCTCTTCTTTCTATTTACTGTCCCATCTAGCTTTCTCTCCTCCTCCTCTTTTACTCCAGCTAACAGTACCTAAGATTAGCTAACAATCCTCTAATATTCCCACTTCTTACAATTCCTCCCCCCTTTCTTAAGACTATGCTTTCTCTGTCTTTTAAAAATGTGGTTAGCATCTCAATTCCACATTAAAAATGAACCAAAAAAAAAAAACATATATATATATATATATATATATATATATCTCTCTCTCTATATATATATATATATATATATATATATATATATATATATATGTATATATATAAAAAATATATATATATATATATATATATATATATATATATATATATATATATATATATATATATATAAAACTACTGACTGTATCATAAAAATTCATAGAATGTACTGTGCTGATATCCTAAAGCTATTTTGTATAATATGTATTATATGTATATACCTTGTTTTCTTATAGTGATGTTAAAATAATGAGTCATCCATCTCATCACATGTATCTGTAACAATTTCTTTTGTATTTCACTGTATTCACTGTTATATTATATTTTTGTACATTTTGTGCATTAAAGTCTGTACTTTGGAGCTTTTCTCATGGGTCCTCTCCTGAAAAGGGGGACTTTTTGACCCAGTTGGACCATTGCGATAAACAAATGCCAAATAAAAATAAATAAATGCATAAATAAATACATAAATAAATAATAAAATGTAAAAAATTGTGCAGCAGAAGAATTAACTCCACACAAAATGAAAAATGATTAAAATTTAGAGACTGTAAGGCTGTATCAGAGTAAGAACAGGTGCCAGGAACAGACAGCATATATTACACCACTACAAGGTGACCACCAGAAGTACTCTGAATAGCTAAGAACACCCCACTTTGTAGATATTGTTAAGAGGATAAGGAAATTCAGTGGCAGTTAAAAAGGACAGGATGCTATCTGGAGCCTAACAGACAAATGACTGGTATCAAAACCACAGCTTAAATCTCAATGCCAAGAAATGCATAATAGTACCTTTTGATAAGTCAACCATCCCTGGAAACTACCTCATCAGTTAAACACCCCTAAACATAGACACAGTGGTCAGGGATTTCGTAACCTGGCTTTTGACCAACATGTGTCTAAGGTGGTAAGAAAATGATTCAGTGTCACTCAACATTTAAGTAAGGCCATGGCATCTAGGTCAAGAAAAGATACTGTGCCACTTTACTCAGCCCTCATCAGACTCATCTTTGAGTATAATGCTCCCTTAGGTGTTTACCTGACCAGTCACATGCAACAACTGGAATGTCCCAGATGTTCCTTACAAAAGAATACACAGCAGAAACACAATGCCCTATGCAGATTGACTGATGAAAGCCCTATTCCTATTCTCTGTGATTTATGCTTGACATACAAAGCATTCTTGGTTCCTGCCCTGATGAACCTTTTGCATTTCTGCAAAATAAACAATATCAGAACTACTAGATCCAAGGATTTAAACACTGATTGTGATTTAATTAGGACATGTTGGGGGACAGGTATGTATGTCAGAATCTCAGATAATTCCTATTCTCTGGAATAGGCATCCCATCCATCTGAA
Organism: Protopterus annectens; assembly: GCF_019279795.1. Taxonomy (NCBI): domain Eukaryota; kingdom Metazoa; phylum Chordata; order Ceratodontiformes; family Protopteridae; genus Protopterus; species Protopterus annectens. Next base: position 169,736,370 of record NC_056737.1, on the reverse strand, counting down.
GCAGAATCCTTCCCTAATCCTATTCCAGTGTAATGTAAATTGGACCAGTGGATGGGAAATTGGAAATCCATCCCTGGCTTGACACCTATGTCTCTGATGGACAGAGATAGCAGTTAAATCATGCCCTAGCTAACATATACCCCTTAAAACAACCTCCAAGGCAAAATAGCTAGATATATACATTTAGGTTTCATGTCTAGGCTTATAATACTGGCTTATATACTGGCTTATATACTGGCTAAAAATACACATAAATACACAAAATCATACTCAGAGGCTCTAAATAAAACCCTGCAAAAGCATCAGAGAACTCCAAAGCAGACACCCAAACAACCTGCACCTCCTGTCACAAACCAGACAACACATAAAACACAAAATCAGTGTGCTGCACAATCACAGCCCTTAAGGCGAAATAACATACCTAACACACTAGTAATAGGTGACTCTATAGTCAGGCACACTGACATCCCACTCACTAGACTGGACAAGCAGAAGGTTACTGTTAGCTGCCTGTCAGGAGCCAGAATCCCTCACATAACACAAGCACTCAGGTCACTCCAGAACAAGTACAAATATGACTCTGCATTGTTCATGTTGGTGTGAATGACCTGAGACGTACCTCCCTGGACTACATGAAAAGAGACATAGAAGATCTCTCTGATCATGTATCCCAGGCTGGTATGACCCTGACCCTGAGTAGCATCCTGCCCTCACCAAGAATGATACCTCAGTATAAAGAAAAAAAAATGATCAATTTCAACAATTGGCTAAGCTTCTGGTGCCATTCAAAGGGGATTCAGTGTCTGTCAGCCTGGAACGACATGCTCGACAAGCCACGTTGCTTCGCAAGAAAAGGCTTGTACCTGTCACCCCTAAGCTTTTGAATACTGGCCAGGGCTCTTGCTGCCCCCATAGTGCTTTTTCAGGCAAGGCTCAAAAGTCAAACCCACCTCTGTAAACAGCACAATTAACAAAAAACTGAGGGTTATGCTATTCAAAGCCAGGAGTTTAAATCTCAAAATGCATGTGTTGAAGCACTCCTTAGTATGGAGAACGTTGACATCTGTGCAGTAAATGAAACCTGGTTCAAGGCTCCGGAGAGCACCCCAGCACTACCGGGCTACAACTCATTCTACATGTTTCTGTCACAGAACATGGACTGAAATACAAAAGGAGGGGGTGCATCCATATTCATTAAGGATACCTACACCTCCAGGTTAGTGGCGCAGCATGATAACTCTGAGAACATCCATGTGTAACTAACATCAGGCAAATCTGCAATGCAAATTGTGGCCTGCTACAGATCACCCTCCATGACTCAGGACCACCACTCCACCTTTCTGGAGACACTGGAAAGCATGAAGGTCCTACTGAACACCCTGATATTGGGCAATTTCAATTACCCTACCATTAACTAGGAAAACTACTCAAGTACAAACTCCCAGGCCCACCTCTTCCTGGAATTCATCAACTCAAACACCATGGATCAGCTGGTAAACTCCCCTACCTGAGGTGAAAACATATTGGACCTGGTCATCACAAACATGGGCAACAGGTGTTCCACACCGGAGATCAACCAGTTACTGATTAGATCAGACCATAAACTAATCACTCTGGATGTCTACAGCCCACCACCACCCCAAACTAAGGAAACCACAGTAAAAAACTTTTCTAAAGCAAACTTAACCTTACTTAAGATGGAGGCAGTAAGTTTCACAGCCTCCATGCTAAAGGATAATGCTGCCTAAGATGCAGAAACCTTTACAAATGCACTCTATGAGCACTTACAAGGATGCTTGGATCATGCCATCCCTAGAAAAACCAAGACTCACTCCTGTAAGAGAAGGAAACCAGTCTGGTGGACCCCTGCCATAAACAGGCTATACAATAGAAGGAGGAAACTAGTTCAGAAGAAAAGCAAATCCCAAGAAGGAAAGACATCCCTGATTAGTATCAGTAAGAAACTAAGGTCCCTCATAAAATCATCCAAGGCTAACATCGAAAGAAAAATAGCCAAGGATTCAAAAGATAACCACAAAGCCTTCTTTAGCTAAGTTAAAAATCTAAGTGGCAACTCGCAGATATGAACTGAACTAGTGCACAATAGCACAAAATATACTGAACCTACTGATATTGCCAACATCCTGGCAGATAGATTCAGTGCAAACTTCACCCCCTCACACCCCCAAAAGGGCCCACAACAGTATTGAAAAAGTGTAGTGTCCCGGAAATCACAGATGCACAGGTGAAAATAGCCCTTTCAAAAGCCAGAAACACAGTGTCAGTGGGGCCAGATGGTGTCCCAGGCTGCGTCTTGCACGAACTACAGAACAAACTAATCCCCCACCTAAAAACGCTGTTCAACCTCAGCCTCTTCACAGGCTACATGGCCATAGAATGGCACACATCAAGGGTTATTCCACTCCACAAAGGAGGGGCCACAACTGACCCTGGTAACTATCGCCCCATAAGCCTGACTAGCCTGGTTTGCAAGGCTATGGAGCGCATCATCATGGAACTCATTAACAAAGACATTGGGAACCTCCAAACCCTTGACCCAACCCAGTTTGGCTTTGTTAAGGGCAGATCATGCCTACTAAACCTGGTTGACTTTTTTGAGACAGTCACCAAGACCATAGACGAGAGAAAGGTTGTTCACACAGCCTACCTTGACCTCACCAAGGCTTTCAACACCATTCCCCACTTGGGTATTACAGAAAAACTCACCAGCCTGAACATAAACCCCTACATCACAAAATGGGTTGTCAACTGGCTTACAGACAGAACTCACACAGTAAGAATAGCGGGCTCCAGGTCCAACTCTAAACCAGTCACAAGTGGTGTCCCGCAAGGCTCAGTCCTGTGACCCCTACTGTTCAGCATATACTTCTCAGAAGTACAGGCAAACACAGTAGGACTATGGCTAACCAAGTTCACCGATGACTGCAAACTGGGAGCCATAATTGACTCTCCGGCTGACAAGGACATCCTCCAAAAGGGCTTTACTGAGATGGACACCTGGTGTCAAAGTCATGGCCTCAAGCTAAATGCAAAAAAATGCATAGTCATCCCATTTAGGAAAAACAAAATACCTACAAATTACCACATAGGTGGCAGCCCCCTTAATACAGAAGAGGTAATAAGAGATCTGGGGACCAAGGTAGATAGTAATCTCTCCTTTGACAATCACATTGCCAAAGTAGTTAGGAAATCCTTCTGTGTGGCCCATCTAATTACTAAAGCGTTTGCATCTAGCAAAAAAGAGGTTATAGTGCCCCTCTACTCATCACTCATCAGAACCATCATAGAGTACAATGCCCCATTTGGGATCTACCTCACAAGACACTTCCAACAGCTGGAGAGACCACAAAAGTACCTCACCAAGTGGATTACTGGCCTCAAACATATGTCCTATGCAGCCTGACTGAAAAAATTCTGGCTGTACTCAGTGGCATATCGCTTACTCAGAGGTGATCTCTGCCTGACTTACAAAGCCATGTCCAAGTCAGAATTGATGGACATGCTCCACCTAAAGAAATCCAAGTCACTGCGAGCCACGTGCTCTAATGAGCTAAACCTCACCACAACAATAAATAGAACATGCTAGAGGGATAGATTCCTGTCACAGAGACTCCCCATGCTTTGAAACAAAATTACAAACTACATTAGGCAATGCCCCTCACTAACACTCTTCAAGAGAAACCTTGATGAGTGCATGGGGAACAGAAAATACACCCCTGGGATCACTTCATTTGCTCTGCTTGACAGAGGATCAGTTAATTAATCAATGAGGTGGCGAAAGCCGACACACTCTGGATATGCTTATAAATGCCCTTGGGCAGATTGCCTAGTATTTACCTATGAACCTATAAAGGTCATTAGCCCAATCTATATACCTATGAATCCATGAGAAATCTGATTAAAAGGGAAGGTTAATGCTCCAAAATAAAACAAAGGTTTACAAAGGGGTTATACTCTAATTGCAAAAAGGGATTAATAAAGAAAAAATGATACTGAGGAAAAGACAGGTTAAATCCAACTGGAAATGTGTGTGTTTGGATGGTGATGATGTAATTGGTCTTTGAAATAAAACGGTTAACAAACACATTACAGAGAAAGATTAATAGGTAAGAATCAGAGAATTCACTTTTTTTAATCATTTTTTTAACTGAAAAATATGAGTTGATCCATGGATGCTCATTAACCTTGATGGGTCCATGATTATGGACATTAGCTTTGGATAGGGCAGGTGGTCTAATACTGTTCTAATATTCTAGATTTAAGAAGGACAACCATGGATGGCACAAGAAATTTAGAGGTGTGCAAACTGGATGTTGCACACAGAGCTGAATAGCAGACTGTCAGTTTATGAGAAGTGACAGAACAGAACCTGCTTCAACTGCCAACATTTGTATATCTGTACAGCTTGCTCATATACAAACAATAAAGCACTGACTGCAGGTATAGGACCAGGCATGCAGAGATTTGGTTTAATGGTTTAATAAGTAATGTAGACTGCTTCCATAACACATAGGCTGTATTAAGATTTTTTTTTGGAAGACAAGGTTTCAGTAAAACATGATTAGTTTGTACATCATTATACAGTTTATCAGCATGTTGTGAAATTACTGTGACAAACTTAAACTTACCATTGCTTTCTTGTGCAGATTCTGCTTTTTGTCTGAAGTGCCCCAGTGATCAGTGGCCAAATGTGAAACAAGACAAGTGCATTATGAAACAGCTGGAGTATCTTTCTTATGAAGAACCCTTTGGGAAAACTTTAACCATAGTACCCATATTCATGGCTGTGGCTGCTACTACTGTCTTTGTTATCTTTCTGAAATCCCATAACACTCCTGTTGTCAAAGCAAACAACCGTGAACTTAGCTATATCCTCCTGATAAGTCTTGTACTGTGCTTCCTCTGTTCATTGATCTTCATTGGTCGACCCACCAACCTGGCCTGCATGCTCCGCCAAGTTACTTTTGGCATCATTTTTATACTTTCTGTCTCTTGCATTTTAACTAAAACTGTTGTGATTGTTATTGCTTTCAATGCCTTTAAGCCCAACAGCAATCTGAAGAAGTATGTTGGGCCCAGACTACCAAAAACATTAGTTTTGTTGTGCACACTTATACAAATTATAATATGTGTTACCTGGTTAATTATTTGCCCTCCATTCCAGCATGAAAACATAACTTCTGTAACAGGGAAGGTCATTATAGAATGTAATGAAGGTTCAGTCATAGCATTTTGGTGCATGTTGTCTTATATGGGCCTATTAGCCACTGTAAGCCTTGTAGTAGCATTCCTGTCCAGGAACCTCCCAGATAGCTTTAATGAGGCTAAATATATCACATTCAGTATGTTGGTTTTTGTCTCTGTATGGACGTCATTCATCCCAGCCTACCTGAGCACACGAGGGAAATACATGGTAGCTGTGGAAGTGTTTGCCATTGTGTCCTCTGGTGCTGGCCTGCTGGGTTGTATATTTGCTCCTAAATGTCACATTATTCTCCTCAAACCTGAGATGAATACAAAAGAGTTTTTAATGGGAAAAGGTACATTTAAGAAATGAAAAGGTAAAAATATGCATAAAAAGTATATGGTGCCTGTCTGAGTATTCACCTTTATAGGCTTTGCTGCTAGTCTCATTGTCAGTACATTTAGCCCTAAATGCCATATTTTTTACAGACCTCACCTGAACAGCAAAGCTTTCTTAATTGCCACTTAAGAACTGAGTAGGTTAAAGAAGTGCATCTGAAATCTCTCTCTAAAATTCACAGCCATGTTTATTCACTTGCTTTGATTTAGTGTTCAAGTAAGTAAAGATCACAGTTTGAATAACTTTTCTCAACTTGTGTAAAATGCTTTATTTGAAATTATCAAGCTGGTTTTATATTTGTGTGTTATTTAAGAAAATACTGACAATGCTTTGGTCCTTCAGCAACATGTTATTTTTAGAATAAAGACTTTATGGAAGTGAGAATAAACATAGAAATAAAAAAAGGTTCCCTGGGATTCAATAAATGAAAATCTCATGTCCGAGTAGTGGCTCAGCCCAAACACAGAATTCTGAGCCTGTGCGATTCAGTCAACCAGGCTGGGGGCATGCACGAGCCTGGTTGCACTATTCTGGCACGGACACCACTGAATAATGCTAATTACCCCTTTTGCTGGTGAAAAACATGCAAATGAAGTAAATCAGTGAGTCAGTAAGCAGGACAGCATCCATGCCAAAATAATGTCCACTGCAGAAATGTATTCGGCTACTAGCCAAATTAATTTCTACAAAATTCAAAATGGAGGCATGACAGCTGGAAACAAAGCATGTATTATAATCCTTATGCATGCCAATGGCCAAAAATATGGCCATTGGCATGGGAAAGTGTTGCAAAATTATAAAAATAAAAGTTTGTTTTTGGCCGATTTCAGCCATTTAAGCATAGGGCAGCAGAGTGCAAATGGGATTGTGCCGAAAATGAAAAAAAAATGTGAAAAGACAATCCCCGGGATTCATGAAGCTCGGCGCAAGGCCGGCGTAAGGCTTGCACCAGCCGTGCGGCATATATATGGAGTAGTCGCGCCATATGCATATTAATGAAGGCACGCAGCCTCCACAGCCACGTGCATAGGAAACGTGTGCGAGTGCATGGGGCGTAACGAAGTTGCGCATGGAGGCATGTCAATGTCAGCTGTCGATGAGCAACCTAAACTGCTGAATATTATATTCGGCCTGCAGTAGTAATCGCACCTATCAGTGTCTGTGGATACTGAAATGTATGCAAAGCATGCAAGATAGTCCCTGCGAACAGAAAATGAAGAAGCAAACACAAATGCACTGTAGGGAATAACGGGTCCCTACCCTTGAACAAATGACATGAAAACCGTGCGCCTGTAGTCCAATATAGTGTTTATAGCTATACCATGTGGAAGTGAAACGTATCATATGTTAGCGCGCCGCCAGTAGGTATGTCCAGCCCAATGGAGAGGGTCACCAGCTGACCCATAATGTGAGAGAGGGTACATAGCTGTGCAGATGTGTCCATAACAAAATACACAAGGAGAAATGTAGATATATGTAGTGACCGTATGTCCGAATAATATCCCACAAGGCATGTAATAGTCACATACAAAAGGTATGTCCGTATTTCACATACCAAATGTGATAGGAAATAGCATAAGCATGTAAACGAAACAGAAGGAGCATATAAACAGCTATAACAATAAGGACACATGTAGGCCGTAAGGAAAAGTATGATCCGTACCATCAACTAAGATTACCACCTGTCCCACTTTGTGAGCGACAGTCCCTCTGTGGGCAGATGTGTCCTGACACAAACTTGTAAAAATGGCAAATGTCCAGAGAATATAGGACATAATTATTCCTTAGACGTCATGGAATAGTTGCATTAAACATTTTTCACTGAACGTATATTACATAAATGTCATAAGAAACAGAATAAGACACTGAAATGCTACAAGAATAAGCTTAGATATAGGCAAGAATTGTAAGTTCTATCTGCCGAACTGACCGTGGGTATGTGTCGGCGTTCACCACAAATGTCACACTGTGGCCAATTGAAAAGGTGGAAACACAACCGTCGACTGTGGGGAGGCATTGTCCACAACAGTCGGACATGTGTAAGAAATAGCTTGGACAAAGGAAAAGGTGCCATCCTACCAATGAGTACAACAGGCTGGCAAAATCCGGAAGTCAGCGGTATAATCCGAATGTGTATGTGACACAGTCGAACGGGTAGTACCCGGATATACCAACCAAATAATGAAAGTGAAGTATGGGCGTGTACCTATGTGCGTGAGGTATAGCATGTGGAAAGCAAACATGGCAGGGTAGTCCACACAAACATAAAGGTACCCGACACATGTAGGGTAGTCAATGTGTTACACTGGCCGTGTCATGGGCCAACAACCAAAGTAGTGCTCTATGGGGTGTGATGAATTTGCGTGTGAGGGGTGGGTGGTTAATGGTAAAATCCTCAAAGGCGATACTGTGTCATGTGCAGAAAAGGTGAACCAGAGGTGTACAAGGGGGCAGAGGGTGAAGTGGAAAGAAACACAACCACATGTAGAAACAGCTGCAAGAGAAGCAGACAGGCCATAGTGTAGAACACAATCCCACAAACATATGAATATGGAAATGTGCGAGACAAATGTATAGATATGTCACCGTCACATACCCACAGATGGGTCCTGATGGAACTGTCCATAACAAACGCAACACACCTGAATGCATAATGGCCTACCCAGCATACCCTCCACACCACACAACCTGCCTCCATACCAGAACGTCCACCAAATCCAACCGTACTTGGTCCACTGGTTTGTTGCAGACACAGCTACACACAGTGCCCTTACGCATATGTAGTAGGTATTGTCACCCTAGGCAGTGTCAGGATTGCAAACCATGTATCCCCTGCATGTAAAACCCCCTGCACATTTTCGTAAAGCCACAAATATCTTCGGTATCTGACTTGTTTTGGTCTTGTCCAATTTTTGGGATATCCCTCATGGGATAACCAACCTGTGTAAATAGTAGAATGGGTATGACAACATGATGCCCAATCCTGTAGATATCTGAACACAAGTCAGAATGTGCAGTGGAGGTCCATAACACTCAGGGGTGTAGCTAGGATTTTCAAATTTGTACTGACAGCTCTCAAACTGCTACCCCCCTCCCCAGCCAAGCTACGGCCTTTCTCGTAATTCACGGTTCGCTCTTTTAGTGTCGATGAAGAGGCATTCGCTGTAATGCCTCTTCAGTAATCTAATATAAATTCACTCAAACTCGGTTCCCTGAATTGAAAATTAATCTGAAATGTCAGTTCTTTGAAAAATGCAGCATGGTAGTTGGGGTAGAGACTTTATGCTTTTGTTTTCTGTAACCAAGGTACAGGTTTTGAGCTTGAGTAAATTACTAACCACCTGCTACCACTAACTAGGATGTTTCATTCACACACACACCCCTACCTACCTCTTAGTGCAAGAAATATGGACAAATTCTAAAATAAACAGGGACAGATATTAAATAATGTTCTCGTGAACTTAGAAAGTTGCTAGAATAACAGGATTTGTGCTAGTTTGAATTTTACTAAAGGACATGAAGTCTGAAGCTCAAATGTCTGTCATTATTTAGCAACTTCAGCCTTCAATGATTTTCTAGAAAATCACAAAATTTATGAGGAGCAGACAAAAAATATGGGGCAACAATCTGGACATTCTGCAAAATGTGGACAGTTGAGAGGTATGCTACCTACCCCACACACACACACACACACACACACACACACACACACACACACACACACACACAAAACCTCTCAACCTCTTACAGCAACAAACTCATAAATAAAACTGAGGCAAAGGCCCAAAAATAAGGAATTTTTTTTTAAATATTGCTCTTATAAACTTAGAAAAATAATAGAATAGTAGTAGGTCTTGCATCAGTACGAATTTTCTGAAAGGTATGAAATCTGAAACTGAAATGTCTGCATTATTTTCTAACTTCAGTCTTTAACAATTTGCCACTAATTTGCCAGAAAACTGCAATTTTATGAAAACGGACCAAAATGTGATGCAAAAATATAAAATTGCCAGACAATACAGCTGGGAACCTGTCAAAGGAGGGACACCATTTTAATATGAGCACAGTTAACTTAGAGCAACTGACAAAATTAGAGAATCTACATGCATTTCTGAAATAAAAGTAATGTATAACTCTGATCATTACAGTTATTTATAAAAGTAAAGTAAACCCTCTATGTTTTCTTCCAAAATTGCTATTTTGTGGAGGGATCATTAGGGAAGAGCAACATTTTGAGCCAAAATCAGGGACAGTTGAGGTTTGGCTACGCCTAATTCTATAAAGCAATTTATTTGCATGTACCTCTCAACCTGTTAATGCAATAAATCTGGACAAGGCCAAATATATTGAGGGAACATATAAACAGTACTAAAAATTGCTCTTGTATAAACTGGGACAGTTGATAGAACAGGTCTTATTTTAGCATGCATTTTTCTGAAGGTTATAAAGTCTGAAACTAGTGTGTCATTATTTAGTGACTTGATTCCTAAATCATTTGCCAGAAAACCACAAACTGAGGAACAAACCAAAAATAAGAAGCAAAAAATCTATTCATTCTTTGAAAATCTGGACAGTTGGGAGGTATAGTTCAGCTGGGGCTGTCTATGTTTGCCGCCCTTCCCCCTCACAAAACCATGGTCGAATGGAGCCTCCCCCTGCAGCCATTCCAATGATCCATTACTTTGCTATCTCACTCCATTTACCATAAACACTAATGTACATACTGATTTACTTCTATGATGATTTGAACTTCATTTGAAAGTTTTATTTTGCATTTTACAGCACAAACACTAAGACATCTGCTAAACAAACTTGGCATTAAAACTTCTCTGCCCTTGAAACTCACATTCATTGAAACAACATTAAAACCCACATTCAAAGAAAAATACATTTTACCCGTGGCAGATAAAAATGAATTCTGGGCTGCTTTTAAATCATAGGCCCCTTGCATATGAAACATACATGTGCTCTTTGATACACCTTCCTATTGCTTTGAACATTTTTCCAGTAAACAATGAAACAAAACTGCCCAATTCAGAACATTTCCATCATAAAAGTCTAGTCAAACGTTTACAGTCCACCATTATCAGTAAATAATATGCACAATCTCTGAAGTAGTAAAAAAAGTCATCTAAATAATTCCACGTTAAATAAATCTAAGTAATGAAGAGGTTGCTGCTAGCAATCACCCTTATATTTCATGACTTCACCGAAAAATAAAGTGTCTGATGCCCCTGAGGAATAAATTGCCTAAATTACATTAATGATAAGCTAGTAATATTGCAATAGGAAATAGATGACAAACTGATAACAGGCTCATAGTTAGTGTCTTAACTTTCAGTACAGCAGCATTCACCCCTTATGGGAGTAGAACCAACAACCTTCTGCATTAAAAGCAAGTACACAGCATTTTGTGCTACTAGCAATGTGAGCTGATTTAGCATAATCAGCACTAAACTTCTCTTCCCCTGCAGCTCTCAGCTCCTTGTAAAATCTACGCAATACTCAACTACATCTCAACTTCGCAGCACAAGAAGTCTAGAAAAAGCCAAATTTATTGGGGTGGGTCAAAAGGGCAAAAAACAGGAACACATTAAACATTGCTTGTATAATCTTGGAAAGCTGCTAGAATAAAATGCTGTGTTACCATCATACATTTTACTGCCAAGGTCACTGTGCAAAATAGTCAGAACAACATACCACTATGCCAAATCACCTGCTTTGTGAAAGAGAGGAAGACTGAAACTTAAATGGCTATCATTTAATGAATTCAGTTCTCACCATAGCTGTCAACCTCTTAGCACAAAACACCTGGACAAACCCAGTAATGAGGGAATACAGCCTTCAAACATATTCAGTGAATTCATTTCTTGCCATAGCTGTCAACCTTAGCACAAAAAACCTGGACAAAGCCAATAACAGGGTATTACAGTCCCAAAAATAAGGACAAATTTCAAATAGTTATAAACTTAAAAATATTGCTATAAAAAAGGTTGTGTTAGTATATATTTATTGCTAGAACAAAAAGTTGTTTTACTATGTCACAAACACAGGGATAAGATGCAGACTCCACACAGAAGGCACCCCAGCCAAGAATCAAACCAGAAAACCTATAGCTGTGAGGCAACAATACTGCCACTGCACCATCAAATATGTAAGGAAGTAAACATTCAGAAACCTGAAGTCTGAAATTTAAATGCCTGTCAATTTGTTAATCAGGACAGTCTGACTTGGAACAAAAAAAAAACAATTTTCAGCAGAGGCCCAGGAAAAAATAATGCAAACATGTCTTTGTATAACATGGGAGGACACAAAAGCAAACCCACACAAATACATGGAGAAGATACTGACCCCACCCCCACAAAGAAGTCACCCCAGCCAAGAACCAAACCCAAGAACCTATAGCTGTGAAGCATCAATGCTACGTTGCTACCACTGCACCATCAAATTTCAAGCATTGCAATATTTAAAAAAACACATATATGATACATATATTGATCAGATCAAATATGAGGCAAAAATCTGCAATTTTTTTTTTAAAATGGTGGTGGATAGGGAATTCAGGTCTTTAACACCTGCATACAAGGTACAGGGTTCAAGCCTGAGTATTCCCTACCACACCATCATGAGTAATCACCAGTACATCCCACCTGGGGCATTTACACACACACACACACACACACACAAATGTCCTTGACCCGCTCGTACAAATGCTTGCATCCACGACCCGCTCGTACATCCAAATGTAATGCTTACATCCACATGCTTGAATCCTTCGGTTCTCAATAAAGTCCTTGCAGGTGAAGCTGCTTCAATCTCCCGTTCGTGTACATAACGCTTGAAAACGGCCGGAAATACATGCTGCTGACGTCATCGTGCAGAAAAGTGTGAAAAAGTGAAGCTTTAAAAAGCTACCCCCTTCTAAATAATTTGTACTGAAATCAGTACAGTGCGTATGCCTCCCGACGTCCCTGATAACACTGTCCAGCCCTAAGTGGGCATGCATAACCTACTACCCAGGATAAAACACCTTCCCGTGACGCACGTGTCCCGACATGAATAGGAGGGAGAATATAATGCACACATTCGCATAGTGGCAAATGGCATGAGGGTGAGGAAGACACTGACGTAAACAGGTCAACCCTGATCAAGTGTGAGGGACACTGACTGTGTGCAGGCGTGACCGACCATACCTGTCAACCTGTGAGAGCAAGATATCTGGACAGAGCCATGAATACAAGTGAGACAAAGGTCCAAAAACAGGGACAATTTGTAAAGATAGCTCTTAGAAACAGAAATATGATAGAATAACAGTTTGCACATTGGCATCAATGTCCAGAGTATGAAGTCTGGAACCCAACTGTCTGTCAGCACGTTCCAACTGCAGTCTTTAATGCTGAGCTACTGCTGTGCCAGAACACAACAGCATATTACAGAGGTCCGTACGATACCACTCCACTGTCCAGATATTTGCAGAATGACTAGGGTTACCACCTGTCCCACTTTGCGAGTAACAGTTCCTCTTTAGGCAGTTGTGTCCTGTGAAAAAAATCAAGACATAGCAAATGTCCTGAGATTTTAGGACAAAATAATTTCCTAAGTTTCTTTAATAGTTGCATAAAACAGTTATTTTATATATGAAACTTCTATATGTTATGTGAAGTAGCATAAGCAATTCAAATGTTACTAGAATAAGCTTTTATTTGTGCAAAAAAGGTAAAGTTCTGTACTATGCACGGCTGCCGGTATGTTTTGTCCTGGAAAATCTGACATTTCTACAGAACATGTCTCACTTTGGGCATATGAAAAGGTGGCAACCCTAAGAATGACCAGAGGTTTGCCTCATATTGTTGTTGTGTGCCTCTGACAATCTGCATCAGTCTGGTAAATAGCTGAGGATTGACATCACTAAATAATGAGAAATATCTTGAGTTTAAGACTCCACATTCTTCAGAAAAGTCATGCTAATGCAAGACCTAGTATTCTATCAATTTTCTAAGCTTGTAAGAGCAATTGTTAAAATGTGTCCCTATTTGTCCCCCATCGTGTAGGTTTTGCGCAGATTTGGTGCTCTAAGAGGTTGAGAGGTATGGTCCGTACATATTTACAGTAACAACCCTTCACATTTGTGTAATGTACAACTGCATACCTGTAGTCACTTCATGCCCAAAATAATAATCCCCGTATGACTGTATACAAGTAATAGTCAAATGTGAATGGGAACACCCCTCACCGTGGAGTATGGACTGTAACAACCCCACCCATAATATGTATTGCCAACAGAATAAGCTGCTGACAGGTGCCCAAACACCTGTGTTTATAAACACAGTTAAAACTTCATAATAGGGAGAAACTCCCTGTCCATATGCTTCGTCTGACCTTTGAACTCGGCCAGGGAAGTTCTGTTCACCAGGCAGACAAGCCTAAACCCAGATCACTACATGAACAACCTGACAATCAAAGACCTGTATGTGCCAGGACTATATGCCTTGGTGTTCTGCATATCCTTGGAGTGATTAACAATACAGCTGGGGTCCACAGCAGTAGGCAATAGGGAATGTGTAATATGTAGTACCACATTTTTCCCAGCAGGAGAATGGATGCCTGTGTTGTAGGTGAAGCGGTGAGGCATATGTTGATGTAGCTAAGTACTATGGGTATGCATATCAATGAGGGAGAACACCAATAGAATAGTGGTTCCGGCATCCGGCCAACATGAATGCAGTCCCGGTTGACCTACGACCACTGCACATATAACTTTAAAGTGTAATGAATGCGTTTGTGCTGTACACACATTTAAATATGTAAAGGTGAACGTGTGTTTCACAGCAGTCCGTAAACTGGAATACAGATAAGTAACTGTTACAGTCAGAATTATGAAAGTCCACATAAACACAAATATCTATGAAACATATGTAACCCACAATAAGGATATGCAAGTGTGCCTGCGCGTGTGTAATCTGCTCACAGCATAGCAAATGAATGCTGTTTTCTCCACGTTCTATGTACATGGCTCATACCTGTTAACCCCATAAAGTACGAAACCAGACAAAGCCATGAAAACAACTGGTACAAATAGGGACAATCCCCAGATATTGCCCTAACAAACATAGAAAGTGGATAGAATAACAGGTGTGTCACTAGCATGGATACTCTGAAGGGTATGAAGTCGTAACCTGAAATGTTTGTCATTATTTACCAACGTCAGTCTTTAATGATATGCCACTAAATTGCCAGATAGACACAAGGTTATGAAAAACGGGCCAAATATAAGAGGCAAACAGCTGTACATGCAGCGAAAATCTGTACAGTTGAAAGGTATGATATGGATATATATATATATATATATATATATATATATATATATATATATATATATATATATATATATATATATATATATATATATATATATATATATATATACACACACATATATCCACAGACTTAAACCAAAGCAAATTATGAAATGAGGAATGTACAGACATATGCACCATGTCAACATACCTGTAATGTTTCCCGGTATGTATGTCACATCTCTGTCCGCTGTAGCCTGTTCAACTGACCACATGCTTCAGGTGCAGTATATGTGCAGACATCTGTGTCATGTTCGGACATCTGTATCATGTTCGACTTTCCAGCAGTCAGGTTGAGGGTACATGTAGCATGCTGATATTGCCATATGTGCCTGTGAGTACTCCACAGTTACACATGGGGGACTGCAAACACTGCTCCCTGTAGGCACATGCCAGTACACCATAGGAGGGAACCAGGGCATCATTACCAACATGTTGTTACTGTTGTAACCAAGACACATACTGTGAACATATCACAATGCATGCTGCACCTGGACTACATGGTATGACTGGTGCATGTCGACAGTACACCACTGATGTCACATACACATCTCTCAGTATTCACAAACGACCAATGCAACATACACATCCCTCAATATGCATACACAAGTAATGTTAGATGCACCTCTCACCATTCTGTTCACCCAGTGCATCAAACCATTTGAGCAAATCCCTGCACTCAGTATTCACACACAACCAATGCAACATACACATCCCTCAATATGCATACACAAGTAATGTTAGATACACCTCTCACTATTCTGTTCACCCTGTGCATCAGACCATTTGAGCATATCCCTGCACTGATGGTGAGGATGACAGGGATGTGACACAGGCTTCATCATATGCACAGGGTGATACTGTTTGCCAGGGGCATAGGCTGCACCAATGGATGACATCATGTGTGTGGGTAAGGGCCGGTGATTTGAATGGACACGTCTGTTCCGTATGCATGTGGGTGTTGTGGAGCCCTACAGTTGTGTTTGCTGTGTGCGTGTATGTGTACACCCAGTTCTGTCATTTGTGAGGCCTACACGAGGGTATTATGGACAGCTCCAGATTGTACAGACCAGGTTGTACAGCTCACTGTGACCGGACACGGCCATGTGTCCTGTGCCTGCCAGGGGTTGCATGGGCACTACCAGGCAGAGATACAGAATGGCTACTGTCCGACGACACATGGCCACTGGAACTGTGTCCCCACTGGGAACGTCCAGGGCCATGTCCATGTGGCCTGCTGTGACCTGGTGTGGACAGCGCAGCACCAGCTGCACTGCTACTGCTACCGGCACTATGGGAGCGGCCATGTGAGGTGGCACGCTCACGTTGACCTGCACTAGGTGGTGCAGCTGGCCTATGTCCATGTGGCCTACGCCTCACCCCTACCAGATGTTCCAGCACAAACAGCTCACGCTCGCGGATTGCCATGCCACGGTTGAGGATTCTGACCATGTCACCCAATCGCCTGTCCAGAACATCAGCAAGCTGCTATTGAGCACCTGCCAATGTCTGGATGTTGTTGTTTTGGGTACTGATAGCAGCCCTCTGCAGCCTCTGCCCTTCTCTGTTCTGCCATTCGGCACGTGCCTGTGCCGCCATTACAGTCTGGAACATGCGTCTGGTGATCCCAGCTGCTGCGCTATGTCCTGCAGGTGCATGTCTGCCAGAGGTCCTCCTATGAGCAGCACCAGCCACATGCCTGTGTAGCACATCTGCAGTCAGTATGCTGCCACCATGGTGTGGAGAAATACCTTCTGTAGCCACCACATGTTCCTGTTCAACGCTAACAGACGCTGACTGTCCTTCCTCTATGGTCACTGTAGATGCGGTATGTGTTGGTAGCTGAACTGTGTGCGGGGAAGAGGGGGACATAGCTGGGATGGCAACCATTGGCACAGATTCAGCCCCTGACATCCCTGCCTGTACTTCGTGCATATGTTCATCACTGCTACCATCTGTGGGGACACTATCAGATGGACCGCAGGAGGGTAATGCACCTACATCACCAGTGAATGCAAAGAAAGACTCTAAATTACAATAGACACACACACACTGACACACACACACACACACACACACACATTGACACACACTGGCACACACACACACACACACACACACACTGACACACACACACACACACACACACACACACACACACACACACACACACACACACACACACACACACAAACACACACACACACACTGACACACACACACTGACAGACACACACACACACACACTGACACACACACACACACACTGACACACACACACTGACACACCATGCATGTGATATGACAGATGGCATGCAGCATGCTTGTGATACAGCTGACAGCATGCAGCTCAGACATCAATAGTGTTTATAAGCATACCCCCTGGAATGCACACTACAGCAGGCAGGTGTCATATCATTATCCATGCAATTCACACAATCATGGTAGTATGCATGCATCCCCGTGATACACCATGTGGACCAGAACAGGATAACAGTACACATGGCTGACGTGACCTTGACATGTAATCTGCTGACGTGTGTATTAACATGCATGCATGCCTGACACCATGGTGTCCTGACACATGTACAGCATCGCACTGGGTATCACATTGTGGTGTTGTCCATATGCCCTACAGCTAGAATGCATGTTGAGCAAATGTGCATGGGCATGGTAGGGGACTGTGAGCCATCTACATTGCTCTACGGTGTGATGTACAGACACTGTGCCATTGCATGGCATCATGAGACATCTATATTGCTAAACAGTGCATGTTATGTATGCATTGCATATCCAGAACTGCATGCATACCCATGACATACCTGTGGATTGTGACCTATGATGCTGAGGTGTATACACACCAAACCATGCTGTGTCATGTGACAGGTCACTGGAGGACATACAGATGACACCCCTGCATGATGACTACAGAATGTTAGCTGCCTGGCAACCATGTCCACACATAGTGGACCTGTCACGTCACCATTTCACACATGACATTGATGTACCATGCACACAAGGTGCACAGCTAACAGTGATGTCCTACTGCAGCAGGGGAAAAGTACAGTATCTGTGGCCTGGTGTCACTGTCAGTGGAATCTGTAAAGGTGACTACCATCATGCTATGACCCAGACGTCATGTTCAACACATCTTATGAGGTACATGTCACTGACACCTCCACTCGCTGTGCACAGGCATTTAGGATGTGCAGCGTACCACATCACCTGTACAATTGGTCTAGTACAGCTGTAATTGGACCATGTGTGGACAAAGTGGGACAGGGTGTATCCACATCCCATCTTCTGTGTGGCTACGTGTCTCTGGACATCCCCCATGGCCATGTGTGCACATGTGCTGGTCATGTATGTGATGGCCGTCTATCACACATGTCTGTGTTGTCCCATATGACATACACCCATAGATGTTGGATATGTCACCATCCACAGGGCTATGCAGACAACAGGTGTATGTGTGGTATGTGGGGTATGGGTTATGGGAAATTGTGACAATATAGCAACCAAAATGTTACGTGTCTCAGACATGTCGGATGGAACATCACAATGTGTGAAACCATTGCAGGGGCATATAACACAATGGTGATGCCTGTGGTCTGCCAATATCACTGCTCACTGTGCGGTACTGGTTTGTGTACCACACGTTTTGTTCCACTGTATAGTACATATGCCTCCATTGTAGAACACCTCTACCATTGTATGCACAGCTGGACACACATGTAGCAATGACAAATAATGTAGTTTCATGTCTGTGTGTCATTTCAGTTGTATATATTGCACATGGGTGGCCTGTGTGGATGATGGGTGATGCGACCTGTATATCCATGTATTAACTGGCCACATGGCGAATAGATCTATGCTTTGACATGCCTGATATCGATGACAGTCTCACCTGCAATGGACTCTTGTCTGTGCGGCACGCCAGAGGTACCTGTATAGGGTGACACAGCAGTATGAACATTATCCATGACTGTATGACAGCCACAGTGTGCACAGTGCAAGTTAACACATTTGCCTGTACAATAGCATATAGTCACAGCACATGTGTGCATACCATACCTCTCAACCTCTTAGAACAATAAATGTGGACAAAGCCTACTATGATGGGGGACATATATGGACAACTGTGACATATTTCTCTTACAAACTTAGAAATTTGCTAGACTAATAGGTTTGCATGCACATGGGTTTTACACGGAATGTGCAGTCGTAAACACAAATGTATGTCATCATTTAATTACTCCATTCCTCAGCTATTTGCCAGAAAGGGACAGATATTAAGGGGAACACACCGACAATATGAGGCAGACATCTGGACATCCTGCAAATACCTGTACAGTTCAGAGGCATGGTGCATACACAGGGTAGCATAAAGCATGTGTGTCCACATACCTTGCATATGTTGTTACATTACATGATGTACACTGACACATGCATGTATGTGGGATATACTGGCCATATGTTCAGTACTGACTTACCAGGCAACTCCAGGCTCTTTGGTTGGGAGACACCCACCTCCACAATGGCAGCTAGTGTTTGTGGGGGCTGTTCCGAGGGTGTTCCCAGACTGGCCAGTAGCTCCTCTGTGTGTGTGAGTGGAGGCTGGGTTGGTGGCCCACCACCTGTTCCACCTTGTTCCCTGGCGATTGCAGTGGCACACTGTTTTGCATGATGTATCAAGTCCATGCAGTATCTGCGCACCTGCTGGTAGGTATGGTTGTGGCCGCCCACTTCGTTGACCCTCCTGTGAAGATCCTGCCACAGGTCGTCCCGCTGCTGTGCATGCTGTGGCACATGGCTAAATAACACCTTGTAGTTCACATGGAGGTATGGGATTACGACATCATCCTCCTGTCGGTTGTATGCTGGTAGGCATGTACAAGGCATTATCTGTAAGACATGATGAAGGTGACAGGTCACATTTACAGACATGTACAGTGATACTGCAGCACATACATTTCTAGTACATCTACACAGTTATCTTTGCAAATCAACATGACACTAATATGACTGGCATGTATGTGTCACACACATGTAACAGCCAGTATGCATTGGATATCATCCCCATATATGTGTCACCTCATTAGTGTTCCTACTGCATGTGATGTCTGTCTCCATGTGGGCATGTCTGTTTGCCTGCACTGGTGTTCTTACCTATCTACACATGCCTGATGTATCCACGGTAATGCTGTTGACCTTGATGCTGTGTATATGTCACATATCAACACAGACACAGCCTTACTGGACTTGGGCAGTGACAATGCACCAAGTATGCATGTAAACCTGTACATGCATCTGTTTTGCCATAGACATCTACACTGCACTGTACAGCTGCTCAACATCCTGCCATGGATCGCCTGTGTTGCACATGTGATAGACATGGGACAATGGCTAGTTGGACGTAATTCACAGGCAAGGTTATCGGCTATAGCATGTATGGTCTGGGTTTCCTAGCTGTATCCGACACCCATTACGCCCCCGCGAGGGACATCAGTGACACATTCCTGATCCAGATAGTTGATACTACATCTACCATACGGCCATCACACCATGTGTGACAGGGATGATATGTGCAGCTATGTGGACAGGGCTGCATGGTATGGCGAGAGTATGTCACAGGTATGGCACAGGGATATGTCCAGCATGTGGTCATCCTAGTCGTAGGATGGTGGTTGTCCATGACGTATGTCTTTCAGATCAGGCTATGGACATGTAGCATGTCTAACAGCATAGTGTGGCATATGTCTGTATGCAAGGTGGATAGCATGCTTCATACTGGAGGTGAGTATTGTGGAGGCTGGTATCGGCCATCCACACATGGGCCCTACCCCTGGAGGGTGATGTGTATTCCAATATTGGTCACATGGGTGCTGTGTATGCCTGTCCAATGATCTCCGTGCTCATGGATACCAACCTGTCATGTCATGGGTACCTCGGATGACTACCTAAAGGGCCAGGGAGATATCGCCAGCTCAGGGAGGTGTACTACACTACACCATCCCTAACACAGTGTCCATAATTTTGACCACAGCCTAGGTGTTTCTTAATGGGTATGGGGGTATTCCCCTAGTGGTGTCATTGCTGATATCATCCACCAGAATGTGCACATATGTCACACACCTCACACACAACAGCCCATTCTGTATGTTGTTCACAACACTGTGAAAACTATTGCACATAGGTCATGGCCATTCACATCCTCACATAAACAGATGGCTGACATTTTTCTGTGTGGTATGGGCTACAATGCGGGTGGGGTACAACACATTAACCCTGGTTTACTGTAGCTGACACCGTGTGATATGCACATGTCACTGTAGCACCTTTAGTACTTGTGAGTCTGTCAACAGGCCACTAGTAGAACACTCCTGTGACATACAAAGGCATTTGTAGCTGAACATCCGTACTGTCTTGTACATCTGTACTGCTAACATCTACACTGATAATGGTTCATGGACTTGCAGACCATACCTGGCAGTGTTCTGATGCGGTGCTACCAATCATGACTGTCGTCAACACTTGTGGGTTGATATTATCCAACACCCTATCTGTAATGTATAGGCATGCTCGGCACTTGTTCAGAGCTTCTTGGCATGTTATGAGCTACTGCTTAGTTTAGCACCCATTTCACACCAGTCCTCACAGGTACACTGTCTGTTCATACATTTCCAGCTTGCTAACAGTACAACAGCTGTTGTACACACATCACTCACATACCTCGTGAGACATGGTGGTTTATACGGCGTGTCCATCTGGCATGTACCACTTATATACAGGCATGTCCAACTGGCATGTACCAGTGCTATTGCCTGTCACTATGATGACTATGTTGTACATGTGGCACTAGAGCTATTCTCATGTACACAGTCAATGCACACCTCCGAACATACAACAGTACAGCCTGTGGGGGATGCACATATGCAGCCCTGCTGGGGGTTTTACTGTCACCAACCCTGACTGCACCTGACAGACATGTGGGGATGTGCAACATTGGCAACGCACCCCACACATCACATAGTCCCACATGATCCCCACCACAGGCCACACATATGGAGACACCTTGTACAGTACCCCTCCATACTCTGTGTGGGCACCAATGACATACACATCACATACAGCCAATAGGGTGTCATAACATACACAACAAACCTGTCTAAGGTGACTGTCGGCAGTCACACTGCTGTTCCACTCAGCAGGCTACACAAGGCGATAGTCACTTACATCCTGCTGTCAAGTAACTGGTTCTGCAACATAACCTATGCACACATGTCACAACTCAGCAGGTACGATGTGACTCATATTCCATGTTTGTGTGACTGAAGTTGTATCTCAGGACACAGACTACGTGTGCAGGGACATGCAATAGCCCACCAGTGTTGTAGCCCTGATGGTGGTGTCCAAGCCCTGGGAAGCATTTTGCGGTCAACCGGACCTGTTACCACTATACTACAAATGACTGTGTCACTCCCAACAGTTGTCCATGCTTCTGCTGTCATTCCACAGGCATCTAGTATACATCTACTTTGACAGACCTGGACAAACAACATGATGCCGTGGCACAGTTGACCTGCACCTGTCAGCCCTGGGAGTATGGATCACATGTTGGCATACCTCTCAACTGTCCAGATTTTCACAGAATGTCCAGAGTTTTGCCTCATATTTTTGGTGTGTTCTTCCTAAAATCTGCACCTTTCTGGTAAATAGCTGAGGATTGAAGTAATTAAATAATGAGAAATATTTGAGTTTAAGACTCCACATCCTTCAGAAAATGCATACTAATGCAAAAACTATTATTCTATTAACGTTCTAAGCTTGTAAGAGCAATAGTTAAGATGTGTCCCTATTTGTCCCCCCATCATTTAGGCTTTGCGCAGATTTTCTGCTCTAAGAGGTTGAGAGGTATGCATGTTGGACTCTTGCTGCTTTTATACTGCCTGTCTTGCACAGTGTCCAATAACAGTCACCACCAGAATGGGAACTGGCTAGCGAAGCATGTGGTCATGTCACACAATATTTGACATCATCCTCTGTGACGCTCACAGGCAAGGCACACCTGATACTGCACCACTTCAATATCTCCGCAGTGACTGGGACCTGCCTCTTGGCTCTGCAGAGCACACCTGCAATGACTGGCTATAGACAGACTGTACCTCTCAGGCACGTACCTGGACTGGAACACTCACGGCTGAGGTGTCCCCATATTCCACTATGTAGTGCACACATCAAGGCTGGTTACTTAGCACAATGCATCACAGGTGCTCCACGTGCATATAACTGTGTCCGGAACTACTGCTGCTACTGATGTGAGACTGACAGTAACCCACACTTAACTGTGATAGCCGCACATGTACCGATACATTTGGAGTATGCTGTGCGTGAGTCATAACCTCCGCTCGGCTGGTTCGACCCATACAACCTCCAAGACCAAAAGTATCCTTGACATGGACACTACCAACATGTGACTGCTGTTCCACACCTGGGGTTATCCCCTCATTGGTGGAATCCAAACATATGCTACTCACCCGTGTTAGCCACATACCGGCACCACAGACTTCACAGCATACACAGTAGATGAGTACTACAACACCAACTACAGATGTCGTATGACAACGGTAGCTGTCGTGACACACGTGCAGGTGGACAATGCACATGCAAATGCTGAGACATACCCCAGTACACTTCATTAGCATGTACACGACAATATGATTCATGCTATTCCACACAGAGTCATGATGGTACACACTAGAAAACAGACGACACTCTGGGGGTGCGGTCCCACGGACATACTTTACAACAACAGGTGGGTGCTGTTGCACAGTGGTGTACATTCCCATGGGTGGGGAAACTCACTGATCAGCCTCAGTAGGGCCACGGGATCCCTCATCACATACTCCATAACTAGCTACGTACACATTACCGCGACACATTCCAAGATGTACCACAAGGCATTATGGTGGAATGTCAGTAGTTGTATGCAATACCCACATCTGCTCACACATACAACTGTCACTCTGGAACATGACAGTAACAGGTGATGTTGGCAACATGCTGTCTGATGGCTTTAATGCTAACATTACACCCTCTCACTCCCTACGGGGCCACATTCCTTGCAGGAACATTGTGGTGTATCTGCAGTCACACCTACACAGTACTGACCTGCACTCTATATGTCTTAAGACACAGGCCCCTTGTCACCCTACAAAATCCCAGGCTGTGATGTCCACAGACCTCTGAACAGCATGTCTCCCCACTGGGACACCATATTCAGTAATAGCCTTGTACCAGACATTGTGGCCCCTGACTGGCACACAGCAACAGTAACACTCCACACAGGTGGCGCCACAATGCACGACTGGGACTATTGCCCTACACACTTCACTGGACTGTTATGCATGGCTATAGGGCACATCATCATGGACATCATTCGCTGAGTCTTTGTTGTGTTCCAGTCCTTTGATGCCAGCTGTGTTGGTCTTGTTGGGGCCACAGAATGCCTCCTGCACCTGTTGAACACCTTTCATACAGTCACCAGAGTAGTTGATGATGACATGGCGGTCCACACAGCCTACACTGTCCTCACGCTGCCATTCAGCACCGTTATCCATTCTGGTATTGACAACATACACATCCACCTGCACATCACAACGTATGTCTCCGGATGTTATGCAAAGTGGCTAATGGACGGGACACACAAACTGAGGGTGGCATACCATATCACATACTGCATTCCAGTTACACTTGGCATACCACAATCCTCAGTCATGGGGCCCTCATGTTCGGTATATGCTTCCCTGAGGTACAGACTACCACTGAGGGGGCTTCCCTGCCTAGCCTTACAGACCACTGCATACCCAGCGCTGTTGTTGCTCCACCAGATGATACAGACCCCATCCATACGGGTGTCACTGTGACGGATACCAATATGAACATCATGGCCTCTACCTGCATGACACTTGGTATGAACATCACCTTTGCAGTACACCATCCACACACTGGTTATCACATAGGTGTTAGTCCCCTACATACATGTCGCATTGTACGTGTTTGTAAGACACATGTATGTCACATACACTCCTGTGATTACCACATTGCCACTGTGGTGTGGATATCCTTCTACGTGTCCACACATGTCTGTACTGGGTGTGTAGCTGGTACATAGGCACCCATTGTACCTCTGAACACCGGACTTATACACACATCCATGGGTACAACACCCCGCTTAGGGTGTACCTTACACAACAGCTTTACATAACTCAACATTAAAACGCCATGACGTTTATTGAGCTACGACAGTTAAAGTTTACGCTTATGTACAGACACCACGTCTGTACACATTTGCAGACTACATACTCAGGGGTGACCTCTGTTGCAAAGACAGGGCCCATGTCTGCAAATATGTTAATGGATATACTCTGCATACACAACATAAACAATAGCCACTATGAGCATGATGCTCATGGATATGTGAACACACGCGACAGTGTGTGGCATGTGCTTGGGGGTTGCATTCCCAGACCGGACACTCACCATGCTTAGGGGCATGATACCTATGTACATCACGCATGGACAGTCAGTAGCAGTGTTCATGTGTTACCTCGCTTGGTGGATGGTGGACACATGTACGCCAGGGATCACTGCAGTGGCTGTACTGTGCAGAGATGCAGGTTACACATGGTTCTTCTGTTCACAGGACACTACCCTAGAGAGGTGCCACTGGTGTGCACACTGTAGTTGTTGTTATTACACATAGACTTGTCAGACTGCATGGTACCCCACTATGAACCTGTGGAGCTATTACATGCCCTTTATGCATGGTTACTGGAATAGCCCTTCCAGTTAGATTAGCTGTCACACTATTACAATGTCCCATGACTACAGGCCATATGTATCCTGTTATTGTACACGCCAATCATGTTCATGTTTGTCTGTTACATATCTTCTGCTATTCTAGTATGGGAGTAATGTTTGTGTCCTTTGCAAATGCACAGAGTGGATTACATTATTTATTTCATCATAACTGTTTATACATAAATTAATTACATACTACTCACATCACTATACGATACCTTTGTTATGCATCATATGCCTGTTGTCCTGTGTAGCATATCTGACATATCAATCTACTGTACTATACATTACATATGTTTTACATGGTATCCCACAACTCAAAGCATACTTGCACAGAGGGTCCACCTTAGACATGTCATTGATGTTATATGCCCATACACATGTGTACTGTTACAGTATATTCACATATACTATCCCCTGCTATGGCACGTACTTATTGGCCACTGACGGCAGGTCGTATGACATTGTTCTGTTTAAGCCAACATGTTGCATCCCTTGTGGTGTCTGTACTGTTTTTCTTGTGGCCCACTGCTGGACGCACAACTTCTACAAGCATTAGTACGATCAGCAAGACATCACTACATAAATACCATTCCCCACTTTATGCATGGTGGACACTTTTAATTACTGCAAACCAGGCTATGCATACACTGACATAACTTAATACAGAACATACTATACATACAGTTAGTGTTCTACATACCTTGATATCGTTCCGGTGTTTTGTCTCTATCTCGCTCTTCTGTATCACTCTTTAAACTGTTTTACGGTATGAGCATACAGCTTGCATATCTGTCAAGTCATCCTTATATATGTCTATACCTGCAACATGTGGTTTACTGCTGCCAATTGGTGGTCCAGTGTGACTATTTACGTGCACTTCAGCTGTGCAGCTACTCCATTTGCCAATTACGCAGCAACAGTGGGGTATAATTGAAATCTCCACTTGGGCGTTGGCCATTTGCCCTGCCTTCGGGGAGACGGCCTGTATTGTGTTTTGTTGTGTGTAATTGCAACTGCTATTTGTACAGCCAAGTCTATTTTGGAGTCTTGTCCTCCGTGGATTGTGTGTGACGGCTTGAGTATGTGGTTCTACCTGTGACTGTACCTGTCATCCCACCCATCTGATAAAGGACTATTGCAAACACCTGTAACATCGCCATTTGTTCCATTATACGATGGATACAATTTTGCATGGCGCCTTTAAATGTGTCTCTCACAAGGTATGTTAACGGTTCAGCAGATGTAATTGACTAACTAGATGTTTGGGCTGTGGTTACGGTCTGTATTGCTATTGTTTCCAGTGTGGGGGATGTAGGCGGGTGTACATAGCAGATGCGGTTTTGTGGGGCTTGCATTTCTACGTAGTCCATATATATGTGTGTGGACCCCTTCCCTAATTACAGTGCTATCACTTAATAGACTTCTGTTACGGGAATTTACTTTGGGCCATTGTTAATTGGTTTCTATATGGTATGCAGGTGAGGTTGATACTTCCATACCTCCAAATGTACGGCGATATGTGCAGGGATATTTGTAAATGACCGCTATCCTGTGTATGTCTGTCTCAGATATTTGCAGTCATTGCAGTGGTGTTGGTGTCAGACCCTCTGTGACATGGCTTGCCACCTTTTCATATGGCCATAGTTGGACACTTGCGGGGTCACACAATGGTGTTTACATGCTGACATATGGCCATGGTCAGTACACAGGATAGCACATACTTTTATCCTCATTACATACCAATTGTTCTTGGTCCTTAACTACTTATCGGTTTGCATGTAACATTTCCATTTCTTACATACAGGCATGAGTATTTCCTGCAACTATTGCATAATATTTGGGACATACTAATGTCCTAAACTCTCGAACAGTTGCCCTTTGTAATGTTTCATGTCAGGACACACCTGCCCAGGGGGGCCGGCCCTCCCAATGTGGGACAGGTGTTTACCGCATGCCTACAGCTAGCCATACCCACTCCTACCGTAATCATCTACCTCCGAGTTGCCACCTACAGACACATGATGCAGACACACACACACACACACGCACACACACACACACACACACACACACACACACACACACACACACACACACACACACACACACACACACACACACACACACACACAGACACACACACACACACAGACACTTTAGTCACACAGGAACACACAAGGCATCCTCAACACACACAGACACAGGCTACATCACTCACAACCACAGTTGTACACGGTACCTATGTGGACTGCACCGCTGACAGAGGTGACTACATTTCCTTACTATCGTCATATTA
The DNA here is from genome assembly GCF_019279795.1 of Protopterus annectens. NCBI lineage: Eukaryota > Metazoa > Chordata > Ceratodontiformes > Protopteridae > Protopterus > Protopterus annectens. Next base: position 169,708,247 of record NC_056737.1, on the reverse strand, counting down.
CTTGCGGTTCTACCGTTCCAGTACTGTGTTCTTTCTGTCTTTCAGCCTCCTGGTTAAGCGTGTCGGTGTGTGACACATTCCATAGTTGGCGGTATCTTATTTATTTGTACCTCAAAGGTGTTTTGAGTAAGTCACAGGTATGGCACAGGGATCTGTCCAGCATGTGGCCATCCTAGTCGTAGGACGGTGGTTGTCCATGACGTATGTCTTTCAGATCAGGCTATGGACATGTAGCATGTCTAACAGCATAGTGTGGCATATGTCTGTATGCAAGGTGGATAGCATGCTGCATACTGGAGGTGAGTATTGTGGAGGCTGGTATCGGCCATCCACGCATGGGCCCTACCCCTGGAGGGTGATGTATATTCCAATATTGGTCACACGGGTGATGTGTATGCCTGTCCAATGATCTCCGTGCTCATGGATACCATCCTGTCATGTCATGGGTACCTCGGATGACTACCTAAAGGGCCAGGGAGATGTCTCCAGCTCAGGGAGGTGTACTACACTACACCATCCCTAACACAGTGTCCATAATTTTGACCACAGCCTAGGTGTTTCTTAATGGGTATGGGGGTATTCCCCTAGTGGTGTCATTGCTGATATCATCCACCAGAATGTGCACATATGTCACACTCCTCACACACACAGCCCATTCTGTATGTTGTTCACAACACTGTGAAAACTATTGCCTATAGGTCATGGCCACTCACATCCTCACATAAACAGATGGCTGACATTTGTCTGTGTGGTATGGGCTACAATGCGGGTGGGGTACAACACATTAACCCTGGTTTACTGTAGCTGACACCGTGTGATATGCACATGTCACTGTAGCATCTTTAGTAGTTGTGAGTCTGTCAACAGGCCACTAGTAGAACACTCCTGTGACATACAAAGGCATTTGTAGCTGAACATCCGTACTGTCTTGTACATCTGTACTGCTAACAAATACACTGATAATGGTTCATGGACTTGCAGACCATACCCGGCAGTGTTCTGATGCAGTGCTACCAATCATGACTGTCGTCAACACTTGTGGGTTGATATTATCCAACACCCTATATGTAATGTATGGGCATGCTCGGCAATTGTTCAGAGCTTCTTGGCATGTTATGAGCTACTGCTTAGTTTAGCACCCATTTCACACCAGTCCTCACAGGTACACTGTCTGTTCATACATTTCCAGCTTGCTAACAGTACAACAGCTGTTATACACACATTACTCACATACCTCGTGAGACATGGTGGTTTATACGGCGTGTCCACCTGGCATGTACCACTTATATACAGGCATGTCCAATTGGCACATACCAGTGCTATTGCCTGTCACTATGATGACTATGTTGTACATGTGGCACTAGAGCTATTCTCATGTACACAGTCAATGCACATCTCCCAACATACAACAGTACAGCCTGTGGGGGATGCACATATGCAGCCCTCCTGGGGGTTATACTGTCACCAACCCTGACTGCACCTGACAGTCATGTGGGGATGTGCAACATTGGCAACGCACCCCACACATCACATAGTCCCACATGATCCCCACCACAGGCCACACATACGGAGACACCTTGTACAGTACCCCTCCATACTCTGTGCGGGCACCAATGACAGCCCACATCGTCAAACACAACCACACCAACCTATAACCCACAGAAATGTGCGCCCATCACATACAGCCAATAGGGTGTCATAACATACACAACAAACCTGTCTAAGGTGACTGTCGGCAGTCACACCGCTGTTCCACTCAGCAGGCTACACAAGGCGATAGTCACTTACATCCTGCAGTCAAGTAACTGGTTCTGCAACATAACCTATGCGCACATGCAACAACTCAGCAGGTACGATGTGACTCATCTTCCATGTTTGTGTGACTGAAGTTGTATCTCAGGACACAGACTACATGTGCAGGGACATGCAATAGCCCACCAGTGTTGTAGCCCTGATGGTGGTGTCCAAGCCCTGGGAAGCATTTTGCGGTCATCTGAACCTGTTACCACTGTACTACAAATGGCTGTGTCACTCCCAACAGTTTTCCATGCTTCTGCTATCATTCCACAGGCATCTAGTATACATCCACTTTGATAGACCTGGTCAAACAACATGATGCTGTGGCACAGTTTACCTACACCTGTCAGCCCTGGGAGTACGGATCACATGTTGGACTCTTGCTGCTTTTATACTGCCTGTCTTGCACAGTGTCCAATAACAGTCACCACCAGAATGGGAACTGGCTAGCAAAGCATGTGGTCATGTCACACAATATTTGAGATCATCCTCTGTGATGCACGCAGGCAAGGCACACCTGATACTGCACCACTTCAATATCTCTGCAGTGACTGGGACCTGCCTCTTGGCTCTGCAGAGCACACCTGCAATGACTGGTTATAGACAGACTGTAACTCTCAGGCATGTACCTGGACTGGAACACTCACGGCTGAGGTGTCCCCATATTCCACTATGTTGTACACACATCCCGGCTGGTTACTTAGCACAATGCATCACAGGTGCTCCACATGCATATAACTATGTCCGGAACTACTGCTGCTACTGATGTGAGACTGACAGTAACCCACACTTAACTGTGATAGCCGCACATGTACCGACACATTAGGCGTACGCTGTGCGTGAGTCATAACCTCCGATCGGCTGGTTCGACCCATACAACCTCCAAGACCAACAGCATCCTTGACATGGACACTACCAACATGTGACTGCTGTTCCACACCTGGGGTTATCCCCTCATTGGTGGAATTCAAACATATGCTACTTACCCTTGCTAGCCACATACCGGCACCACAAACTTCACGTCATACACAGTAGATGAGTACTACAACACCAACTACAGATGTCGTATGACAACGGTAGCTGTCGTGACACATGTGCAGGTGGACAATGCACATGCAAATGCTGAGACATACCCCAGTACACTTCATTAGCATGTACACGACAGTATGATTCATGCTATTCCACACAGAGCCATGATGGTACACACTAGATAACAGACGACACTCTGGGGGTGCGGTCCCACGGACATACTTTACAACAACAGATTGGGGCTGTTGCACAGTGGTGTACATTCCCATGGGTGGGATAACTCACTGGTCAGCCTCAGTATGGCCACGGGATCCCTCATCACATACTCCATAACTAGCTACTTACACATTACTGCGACACATTCCAAGATGTACCACAAGGCATTATGGTGGTATGTCAGTAGTCGTATGCAATACCCACATCTGCTCACTCATACAACTGTCACTCTGGAACATGACAGTAACAGGTGATGTTGGCAACATGCTGTCTGATGGCTTCAGTGCTAACATTACACCCTTTCACTTCCTACGGGGCCACATTCCTTGCAGGAACATTGCGGTGTATCTGCAGTCACACCTACACAGTACTGACCTGCACTCTATATGTCCTAGGACACAGGCCCCTTGTCACCCTACAAAATTCCAGGCTGTGATGTCCACAGACCTTTGAACAGCATGTCTCCCCACTGGGACACCATATTCAGTAATAGCCTTGTACCAGACATTGTGGCCCCTGACTGGCACACAGCAACAGTAACACTCCACACAGGTGGCGCCACAATGCACGACTGAGACTATTGCTCTACACACCTCACTGGACTGTTATGCACGGCTATAGGGCACATCATCATGGACATCATTCGCTGAGTCTTTGTTGTGCTCCAGTCCTTTGATGCCAGCTGGGTTCGTCTTGTTGGGGCCACAGCATTCCTCCTACACCTGTTGAACACCTTTCATACAGTCACCAGAGTAGTTGATGATGACACGGGGGTCCACACAGCCTACATTGTCCTCTCGCTGCCATTCAGCACCATTCTCCATTCTCGTATTGACAACATACACATCCACCTGCACATCACAACGAATGTCTCCGGATGATATGCAAAGTGGCTAATGGACGGGACACACACACTGAGGGTGGCATACCATATCACATACTGCATTCCAGTTACACTTGGCATACCACAGTCCTCAGTCATGGGGCCCTCATGTTCGGTATATGCTTCCCTGAGGTACAGGCTGCCACTGAGAGGACTTCCCTGCCTAGCTTTACAGACCACTGCATACCCAGCACTGTTGTTGCTCCACCACCTGATACAGACCCCATCCATACGGGTGTCACTGTGATGGATACCGATATGAACATCATGGCCTCTACCTGCATGACACTTGGTATGAACATCACCTTTGCAGTACACCATCCACCTACTGGTTATCACATAGGTGTTAGTCCCCTACATACATGTCGCATTGTACGTGTTTGTACGACACATGTATGTCGCACACACTCCTGTGATTACCACATTGCCACTGTGGTGTGGATATCCTTCTACGTGTCCACACATGTCTGTACTGGGTGTGTAGCTGGTACATAGGCACCCATTGTACCTCTAAACACCGGACTTATACACACATCCATGGGTACAACACCCCGCTTAGGGTGTACCTTACACAACAGCTTTACATAACTCAACATTAAAATGCCATGACGTTTATTGAGCTACGACAGTTAAAGTTTGCGCTTATGTACAGTCTGTACACATTTGTGGACTACATACGCAGGGGTGACCTCTGTTGCAAAGACAGGGCCCATGTCTGCAAATATGTTAATGGATATACTCCGCATACACAACATAAACAATAGCCACTATGAGCATGATGCTCATGGATATGTGAACACATGCGACAGTGTGTGGCATGTGCTTGGGGGTTGCATTCCCAGACCGGACACTCACCATGCTTTGGGACATGATTCCTATGTACATCACGCATGGACAGTCAGTAGCAGTGTTCATGTGTTAACTCGCTTGGTGGATGGTGGACACATGTACGCCAGGGATCACTGCAGTGGCTGTACTGTGCAGAGATGCAGGTTACACATGGCTCTTCTGTTCACAGGACACTACCCTAGAGAGGTGCCACTGGTGTGCACACTGTAGTTGTTGTTACACATAGACTTGCCAGACTTCATGGTACCCCACTATGAACCTGTGGAGCTATTACATGTCCTTTGTGCAAGGTTACTGGAATAGCCCTTCCAGTTAGATTAGCTGTCACGCTATTACAATGTCCCATGACTACAGGCCATATGTATCCTGTTATTGTACACGCCAATCATGTTCATGTTTGTCTGTCACATATCTTCTGCTATTCTAGTATGGGAGTAATGTTTGTGTCCTTTGCAAATGCACAGAGTGGATTACATTATTTATTTCATCATAACTGTTTATACATAAATTAAATACATACTACTCACATCACTATATGATACCTTTGTTATGCATCATATGCCTGTTGTCCTGTGTAGCATATCTGACATATCAATCTACTGTACTATACATTACCCATGTTTTACATGGTATCCCATAATTCAAAGCATACTTGCACAGAGGGTCCACCTTAGACATGTCATTGATGTTATATGCCCATACACATGCGTACTGTTACAGTATATTCACATATACTATCCCCTGCTATAGCACGTACTTATTGGCCACTGACGGCAGGTCGTATGACATTGTTCTGTTTAAAGCCATCATGTTGCATCCCTTGTGGTGTCTGTACTGTTTTCCTTGTGGCCCACTGCTGGACGCACAACTTCTACAAGCATTAGTACGATCAGCAAGACATCACTACATAAATACCATTCCCCACTTTATGCATGGCTGACACTTTTAATTACTGCAAACCAGGCTATGCATACACTGACATAACTTAATACAGAACATACTATACATACAGTTAGTGTTCTACATACCTTGATATCGTTCCGGTGTTTCGTCTCTATCTCGCTCTTCTGTATCACTCTTTAAACTGTTTTACGGTATGAGCATACAGTTTGCATATCTGGCAAGTCATCCTTATATACGTCTATACCTGCAACATTTGGTTTACTGCCGCCAATTGGTGGTCCAGTGTGACTAATTAAATGCACTTCAGCTGTGCAGCTACTCCATTTGCCAATTACGCAGCAACAGTGGGGTATAACTGAATTCTCCACTTGGGCGTTGGCCATTTGCCCTGCCTTCAGGGAGATGGCCGGTATTGTGTTTTGTTGTGTGTAATTGCAACTGCTATGTGTAGAGCCAAGTTTATTTTGGAGTCTTGTCCCCCATGGATTGTGTGTGATGGCTTGAGTATGTGGTTCTACCTGTAACTGTACCTGTCATCCCACCCGTCTGATAAAGGACTATTGCAAACACCTGTAACATCGCCGTTTGTTCCGTTATACGATGGATACAATTTTGCATGGTGCCTTTAAATGTGTCTCTCACAAGGTATGTTAATGGTTCAGCAGATGTAATTGACTAACTAGATGTTTGGGCTATGGTTATGGTCTGTATTGCTATTGTTTCCAGTGTAGGGGATGTAGGTGGGTGTACATAGCATATACGGTTTTGTGGGGCTTGCATTTCTACGTAGTCCATATATATGTGTGTGGGACCCTTCCCTAATTACAGTGCTATCACTTAATAGACTTCTGTTACGGGAATTTACTTTGGGCCATTGTTAATTGGTTTCTATATGGTATGCAGGTGAGGTTGATACTTCCATACCTCCGAATGTACGGCGATATGTGCAGGGATATTTGTAAATGACCGCTATCCCGTGTATGTCTGTCCCAGATATTTGCAGTCATTGCAGTGGTGTTGGTGTCAGACCGTCTGTGACATGGCTTGCCACCTTTTCATATGGCCATAGTTGGACACTTGCGGGTCACACAATAGTGTTTACAGGCTGATATATGGCCATGGTCAGTACACAGGATAGCACATACTTTTATCCTCATTACATACCAATTGTTCTTGGTCCTTAACTACTTATCGGTTTGCATGTAACATTTCCGTTTCTTACATACAGGCATGAGTATTTCCTGCAACTATTGCATAATATTTGGGACATACTAATGTCCTAAACTCTCGGACAGTTGCCCTTTGTAATGTTTCATGTCAGGACACACCTGCCCAGGGGGGGCTGGCCCTCCCAATGTGGGACAGGTGTTTACCGCATGCCTACGGCTAGCTATACCCACACCTACCGTAATCATCTACCTCCAAGTTACCACCTACAGACACATGATGCAGACACACACACACACACACACACACACACACACACACACACACACACACACACACACACACACACTTTAATCACACAGGAACACACAAGGCATCCTCATCACACACATACACAGGCTACATCACTCATGACCACAGTTGTACACGGTACCTATGTGGACTGCACCGCCGCCAGCGGTGACTACATTTCCTTACTATCGTCATATTGCTTGCGGTTCTACTGTTCCAGTACTGTGTTCTTTCTGTCTTTCAGCCTCTTGTTCAGCGTGTCGGTGTGTGACACGTTCCATAGTTGGCAGTATCTTATTTATTTGTACCTCAAAGGTGTTTTGAATGTCGTCGACCTATCTATATATTTGCAGATGTCAGTAACCCCTTGTATATCGACATATACCACACTATCGCCCTTTCTATCTGTATTATATATGTGTAGATATATATATATATATATATATATATATATATATATATATATATATATCTATATATCTATATATATATATATATATATATATATATATATATATATATGTGTGTGTGTATATATATATATATATATATATATATATATATATATATACATATATATATATATATACTTATCTCTGACAGGGGTGGTGACAGGCACGCTACACCTTTCATTGTGTGTTTGTCACTGTATACTGTGTTTCCTGGACTCCGCACGTTTGTGTCTGTACCTGTCACATTACACACCTGCCATAGGTTAAGATTACCTCCCATCCCACTTTGTGAGGGACAGTCCCTCTTTGTGCAGTTGTGTCCTGCAAAATATTTGTGAACATAGCAAATGTCCTGCGATTTTGGGACAAACATATTCCCTATAGTTTATGTCATAGTTGCATAAAACACTTATTCTGTATCTGACCCACCTACATGTTACAGGACATGGAACATGTACCTGCAACCATTACTAGAATAAGCTTTTTATCTATGCAAAACACTGACGTTCTGGTTTTCATACTGGCCGGGTGTATGTGTCGTCCTGCAGACATCTGGCGTATGTCGCACATTGGTCATTTGAACTGTGGCAACCCTACCGTACATACATCTTGCCTAGCAATAGTGTTGGGTGATTGTATACATGAATGCCTGTTCCACTCCTGGCAGTGGTCATTTTACCCTTCAGAGCAGGCACTATTTGTTCAGGGGTGACTAATGCTGGTTTCACCTGTTCTGTACATCACTGACCATGATCTGTGCAGTGGTCGGTGATGCTTAGCCCTGTTTCGCGCATATCCGTATAGTTGTATTTAAACATCGCTTACCAGCTGTGGGCAATGCTTATTCCCGCTAACATGTGCTACACATATTCTGATGACCTGCATCCGGAATGCATTACCTGTGCCGTTTGGATTACGTTACATCCCTTGCAGGATGTGGGACCAGGAACATGCACGACTGTCACTGCATGTACCTCTTGGTCATCTGGGGGTTGCACACGAATTATGTCATTTTGTATATGCAGTACACTACAGCAGTTACTCCACACTACACTCACATGGATAACTCCGTTAGTTTACAAATTGATGAGTCCAGTTAATGGTATGTCCATGTGATGTTTACTGGCTGTACTCCAGCATTGGGTATGTATATCACAATTAGCTACACCCGATAATTTGCTACACCTTCATAAGACCGTGGATGCAGCTTACCGGGGTGACGAATGCCTGTCATGGGTACATCCCCTGCCTTGACACAACATCCATGATTACATTTTGTGGAGTCCCTCAGTAATTCAGCGGGGAATCCGTGATGAGTGTGTGTAGGACGGTGCTTACACACATGTGCTCCTGCGATTGCCTCTGCTCCAGTAAGCAACAGTTGCTTACTCGATGTTGTGGTGACAGGAGTCACTGTTTGCCCCATTTGGTGTTTTGCCTCTGACAATCGGGCGTGTACCTACCGATGTACCTGAGAACCTATACACACAGCACCGACAGATGCTGATAGGCACATCTACTGTTCAGGTGTTGACATTTCTGTGTTCCAATGGCTGTTGCATGTACAATGTTTGAGGGATGCCTATGTAGGATTCCACAGTGGGCCACCTATACATCACAATTTACAGGTAGTCGTGTTTGTATGCCATCCGTGTTACTGTGTGTGCAGGTGGGGAGGGGTGTCAGTCCGTGGGAGCCTACACTGTCAAGGTATGTGCTATACGTTCCCTCTTTGCCAAGGCGTAGGTATATTAGGCACGCCTCCATCTGCCTACTGGGACTGGCACAGTGTGTCCGTGGTCTGGATCCCTCTGTGCCTGTGTTGGCCTTGGCAATTGTGGTCGGCTGTGAGGCCCTCCCCCATTTTGACCCTGCTGCAGCTGTTTGCGCAGGATCATATTATTTAGCATGGCACATACTATGAAGATGTGGGCACACGTGCCTGGAGAGTACTGCAAGGCTCCACCAGATGTGTCCAAGCACCGGAACCATGATTTCAGCATCCCAAACACACGCTCTATGATGATTCTGGTTTGTGCGTGTGCCTCATTATGGCATTCTTGCATTGGTATGTGTGCATTTCTGATGGGGCTCATCATCCATGGCTCCAGTGCATAGCCAGCATCCCCCACAAGGTGGCCTTGTGGGATGCCCCCCCTGACAAATACCTGATACAGCTCTGAGGCATGCCAGATATGGGAGTCGTGGTAGCTTCCAGGGCTGCCAGCACACACATCCATGGTAATGCCTTGGGCATTGCACATGACCTGGCAGTTGATGGAGTGGAATCCCTTGTGGTTTATGTAGTGCCTACCATACTCACTGGGTGGTGACTTGATTTGTATGTGCGTGCAGTCTATCGCACCCAGTACCTCCAGGTAGTTTGCCACACGCTGGAAGTGACGCATATTGCTGGCCAACTCCTCCTGAGTTCGGGGGAAGTATGTATGCTCATTGGCATGTGGTAACATGGCATCCAGGAACTGGTGTAGTACTTTGGATGTCGATGCCTGTGAGATCCCCATTATATCTCCAGTTGGCCTTTGAAAGGTACCTGTGGCTAGTATTCACAAGCTTACACATACCTTCGTGTCCACTGGGATGGGTTCCCCTCTGTTGTTTCTGGTTCTCAGGCATGGCCGGCACAGCTCTACTATTTGCTGTAAGATGTCCCTGTCCACCCTGTAATGCTCTACTATCTCCAGATCATGTAGCCCCTGGTAGGTTACCCTTGGTCTGAACACTCTTCTCCCCCTCCGAGGCCTACAGTGGTTGTCAGCATCATCCTCCACAACACCGTCGGTCTGTAACACATGCTGATGAATCACAGCTATGGCAGCTCCCAACATGTACATTTTAAAAGTTCCCCATCTGTTTACACCCCTATTCTGTTTTGCAGGTATCTGCATGCAGGCTTGGCTACTGCCGTCGATTGGCCGCCATGAGTTGATTGGTGTTAATTGCTCATTAGTACGCCAATTACCCTGCTTCAGCATTTCCTTATTTTCTTTCCCTGACCTTCCTGTTTGTGCTATTGTTCGCGGCGCATGCATCCGCTTACCGGGTTTCGGCCACGATTTCATCCCCGTACACATGCGCTTTTGGGCACCATGTGTGCTCTCAGCTAAATGGTTCTATACCTTCCTCCCCACCCCTGTCCTGCAGCTTTGCTTAGCAACAGCCAGCCCAGATTTGCATTGCTCCAATGTGCTTACTGATACGGTGGCACACCCCTCTGCTGATGTCATGTATCACCTCTGATACACTCCTCTGTGTTATAGCTCTGCGCCGTCAGGTACATCCTTAATCCGGCGGGACATTTGCGGTTCAGTATTACCTGCCTCATTTGCATGGCATTGACTACTAATTCATAGTTACAGCACCGAACACTGTCGCGGACCCTTGGCAACCCTTGCGCCTTGCTTGTGGTGTGCCATGCCTACCATTGCATATTATGGTGCAATCCTGATTTGTCTTTCATTGCGATTTTATGACATTTGTATATATTTCCTTTGTATTCCTGTTTGCGCACACATGCCCTATGGTTTCACTGTGCGTTACTGTGGACATGACATTAAATGTTGTTTTTTAGGTGTTGTACATCTTTTCTTGTGCCATTGGTTGTGTATTTTGCCATTGGCATATGTTAACTTTGTAATACATGAGTCTGGTCCACTTCCATAACTCCGATGTTCTGCTTGGGAAAATGTAAACCACATTTTTTGGTTTACATTTCCATGGGCTTGCACTACGCCTGCACCACTTCGTGAATTGCTGTATGCCTTCATTAGCATGGTGCGACACTGCGCATGGGGTGATTTGCATACCTATGCTGAGGGCTGCGTAGATCTGACATACGCCGGTAGTGCACGTGGAGTTGGTTTGTACCTGAATCACTCGGCGGACATATTTGGCATTGTCCCGCATACACTACGCCTGCGCCTGGCTCAGGCTTCATGAATCCAAGGGAACTTTAAGTGAAATCTAGCCAAATTCATTTCTGCAAAATTCAAAATGGAGGCATGACAGCTGGAAACAAAGCATGTATTATAAACCTTAGGCATGCCAATGGCCAAAACCATGGCCATTGGCATGGGAAAGTGTTGCAAAATTATAAAAATAAAAGTTTGTTTTTGGTCGATTTTAGCCATTTAAGCATAGTGCAAACGGGATTGTGCTGAAAATGAAAAGAAAATGTGAAAAGACAATTTTAAGTGAAATCTGCATTTTGCCATTATAGTCTATGACATGCAGAATCAAAAAAATAACAAGAAACACAGGTTGCTAAGGAGGAAGGCTGTGGTGTAGAGGTATAACCAGGGACTAATGCAGTGGGGTATGCAAATGGGGAAATATTACTGAATCACTAAATGGGAGACCATTATTTGGCTGCACCTAACTGTGTAGGAGCTATAATTCTGCTGTAAACAGGAGGAGCAGCTGACATGAAAAGGGTATGGGTCATGCTTGGTGTATACACATTGGAGCTCCACGGCTCCCAGTTGAGCTTAGCTAAGTGCAGCTAAGCAAGGAGGTGTGTCTGCGGCTGTATTGACTTATCCCATGAAATGAAGAGCATGTTCATGTCCAGGGGAGGGCCATTTCTACTGCAAAGTGTTTACTTTAGCTATACAGGTTTGTGTGGCATGCACCAGGTCTAAAAAAAAAAAAAAAAAAAAGGAAATAGCAGGACTGTTTACATTGGGGCACTGGGTTTGCGCAGCACACCTCAGGGCTTAAAAGAAGCAGAAATGGGAAGGGGAATAAAGGGAAATAGCAGAATAAAAGCAATCAAGTGCAAATAAAGTAGCAAGCAGGTGGAATGCATTATAGCCAGCCAATCATACAGGCAGCATCTGCAGCACAACAGTATAAACTGTGCAAACACATTTCAGCCTGTTTTTTTCCCCACAAACACTGCGCCATTGGTGTACACATGCGGGGGAATTTTAACCGAAAAAATGTTAGGGGCTGACATTGCTTTGATCCATTAGTATGTGCTAGAGGCTGAGGGCGAAGAGGAGGATAATTCTGACAACTGCCCCAGACTGAGGAAAAGGAGAATAATGTTCAAACCCAGGGTAATCTACCAGGCACTACATGATCTGGAGATAGTAGAGTGCTACAGGGTGGACAGAGACATACTTCAGCAAATCATCGAGCTGTGCCAGCCTCAACTCAGACCCAGTGCCAACACAGGGGAACCCATCCCAGTGGATACCAAGGTTTATGTAGCCTTAAGAATACTAGCTACAGGTACTTTCCAAAGACCTACTGGGGACATGATGGGGGTCTCACAGGCATCTGCAACCAGGGCAATCCACCAGTTCCTGGATGCCATACTACCACATGCTGGTAAGCACATTTACTTCTCCAACACCCGTGAGGAGAGGACCAGCAATATGCATCTCTTCCACCATCTTGCAGACTACCTTGAGGTACTGGGTGCGATAGACTGCATGCACATCCACATCAAAGCACCACCTGGTGAACAGGGTAGGGTCTACGTAAACCACAAGGGCTTCCCCTCCATCAACTGCCAGGTCATGTGCAATGCCCAGGGCATTATCATGAATCTGTGTGCTGGCAGCCCTGGAAGCTATTATGACTCCCACATCTGGCATTCATTACAGCTATACCAGGCATTTGCCAGTGGGGACATCTCATATAGCCATCTGGTGTGGGACGCTGGCTATACACTGGAGCTGTGGATGATGACACCCATCAGAAATGCACACACACCTAATAAAGAATGCCATAATGAGGCGCATGCACAAACCAGGATCATTATAGAGCATGTGTTTGGGATGCTCAAGTCATGGTTCTACTGCCTTGACATATCGGGGGGAGCCTTGCAGTACTCTCCAGCCACATGTGCACACATGCTCATAGTATGTGCCATTCTACACAATATGATCTTGTATGAAACAGCTGCAGCAGAAACAGCATGGGGAAGGGCCACACAGCCCCCTACCATTGCCAAGGTCCCCACAGGTACAGATGGACTTGGAGGAGGAACCCGCTGAGTCAGCCCCTGTAGGCAGATGGAGGCTTACCCAATATGCCCTTGGCTTGGCAAAGAGGCAAGGCATAGCACACAGAATGACACTGTAGGAACCCAGGTACTAGCGCCTCTCTCTGACTTGCATGCATAGTAAAATGGATGACACTCACATCACATTATCTGTAAGTTTCCATGCATAGGCAGTGTACTGCATGCATCCAACATAGGCAGCCCTCAAGCATTGTCCTTACAACTGCCACAGGCACAAGTTAAGTCAGTCTTCTTAACAATAAATTAATGGATTAGTATGTTTTGGTAGCATAGCTATGGTATCACTGCATGCATGCAAGGGAATGGGGTGGCTGACTGGGACAGCAGCAGACAACTGACAGCTATGTGGGACACCAGGAAATTTTTGCCCAATACTGGCCTTCCCAGACTATGGAGTATTACCCAAGGTGACAAATCCCACTGCAGTATATGTGGGGGGCTAACTAACTGGGGGTCATAGGTCACAGGCATGGATGTCAGTGTGGAAGTCCTATACTCACCGATCAGCCTCACCCAGCAAGTCAGCTGTAGAAAACCATTAAGAAATGTCTGCCAAAGGCCCAAACATGGCAACAATGATGAAATAATGACTCACAAATGGTGACAATGATGAAATACCCATCTACAGACTTTACACACTGATCGTACAGCAGGTGTTGGAGTTGCAGTAAGGCACTGAAGGGTAAGAAGTCTGAAACTCAAAATATGCCATTACAATCTGGCCTGTGGTCTTTAGTGATATGCCACTACTCTCCAAGACAGGGCGCAATACTATGCTAAATGGAACCAAAATGTAAAGCAAATATCAGCACAGTCTGTGCAAATGTGTACAGTTGACAGGTGCGCACACTCACACACATATTCCCATAGAACTGCAGTAATATGTATGTTTGTGGGGAAATAGCAGCAGAGCACAGATTGCCAGGCTTGTCCCAATCTGCATGATAATTTGTTGCATGTCCACAATATGCAGGGGTCAATGAGCTATGTATATGTCTGGTTAATACTGTCAGGATGTGGCCAGCACTTACTCCCGGCTGCTGTGTCATAGTGGCCTAGGTACAGTACTGTGGTTGATAGGGCCATGTTCCAAAAGCTGCAGTACCAACTAATCTGTATGTCAGCCACACCTACGGTAGGAGTTGTACACACTGTCCATATATCAATATCTGCTATTGCAGGAAAGCTGGACAGGTCATGGACAGGAGCCACAAATATGGACAATACACAACTTTGAGTAACCTACACAGTGCCTACCATACATCTCAACTGTACAGACCTGTTGTAAAATGTCCAGAGGTTAGCATCACAGTTGTGGTCTGTATATCATGAAATAGTGGTTGTTGGCAATTCACTGGCAAATCACGTAAGAATAAGGTCAGAAAATAATGACAGATTGTAGTGTCAGACTACATACCCTATAGAAAAATGCATGCTAATTAAAACATGTTATTGAATCACCTTTCTAGGTTTGTAAGGCCAATACTTAAAAACGGTTCCTATATTTAGGCCTCTGTCCCCAAATTACTTATGGCTTTGTCCAGATGTCGAGCTCACAAATGTTGAGAGGTATGGTGCCTAGTAGGACAGCAGGTATCTGATGGTTAGTGTACTGCCAGTGTATAAAAGGCTGCCACCTTTCTGTGTCAGCACTGGCAACATGTCACTGGCCAAAAGCCATACCCATGGAATGACACAGGTTGTCACAAAAGGAGTACAAGTATGCCTTGTATTCTGCTTGTCCTAACATTGCATTTGCCTGCCATCTATTTGCAAAACAAGAAATGGTCATTTCAAAACAGCAATGGTAGACAGTGGGGAAGCAGATGTCATACCCATAAGAGCAAACAAGCAATTACCAAACCAGTCTCCCAACTGTCCATGTTTGGCAGAACATTCTTAACACCATGTTCCCATGTGTGGGCCTTTGTCTGACTGTCATACCTGGGCCTGTCCAGATGTCAGTTGGTGATGGTATAACAGAAAGGCCCACATGTAGCCTCAGAATACCATATTGCAACACAAACCATCTAAGGTCCACAGCAAATGGAGCGGTGCTATGATGGACAACCTGCTAAATAGGTACACTCAGAGGTGTGAAGTCCACAAACTTGTGTGTGATGTAAGGGCACATACCCAGCCCACATCAGAATTACAAATACATAACGGCAGCCACTGTGGCCAAAGCCTGTGACTGGACTACAGAAGGACAAAGAGACACACATAAGGGGAAGGAAAACTGGCCAGACAAATGGAGAATGTGCACACCTGAACAAATTGTGCAGTAACATAGGTGCCATGCAGTGTAAAGAGTCAGTAAACATAATCTGTAAATACACAATGCACACCCAAGTACATGGAGGTCCGCAACAAAACAAAACCCAAACAATGGACACCCCAGAGGCAAATACACATGAGAACTCCACAAACCTACACACCACAGACCATGTAGGCTCCACACACCAGGTCTTGCAAACACTAAGGCCTTACCCCAAACACCTACCCTATACAGATAGGCTAACAGCACTGCCCCTCTACCCTGTTCCATACAGACTCTGCTGAGGTGACCATTGTCTGGCATACAAAGCAATCCAGACCTTGTCTTGATGGGACTGTTGCACATCTGGAACTCAAGGCCCACTCCATCAACCTGTAGGCGCAGCATCAACCTCAGCTGTGATATCAGTATGGCTTGTTGGTGTGACAGATACATGCACCACACACTCCCCCATCTGTGGAATACACTCCTTTCAATAGCAAGCCAAGTGCCTCAATACCCTTAGTGATGTGCTCCCTGTATAAGTGCATGGGAAACACAGAATACAGGCATGTGATCCCACCTGTGTCCCTGATGGACAGGGGCTCTGCATGTTGACATGTCTTAACACAGGCTAGACTCTCATCTGCGTGGCTTATAAGGGCCAATATCCTACTAACAGCATAGAAAACTATCAACCTATACACAATTGTCTGTCAGTGGTTCACCACATTACCCTGTACTGCTCTGCTACTGACATACCTGGAAGTCACAGTGCTATGTGGAATATACTACACATATAATGTACATTTCTGCACAGTAGAATGCAGTCTGTACCCACACTCATACCTCCCAACCTCTGACAGCAAGATATCTGGACAGGGTCATACATAAAATTGGGACAAAGGCACAATGATAGGCACATGTTGTAAATATTGTCCTTACATACTGAGGAAGTTGGTAGGATAAGGGATTTTGCATTATCAGGAAGTGTCGGAAGGTTATGAAGTCTGAAACACTAATGTCTGACATTAGCTTTTAACATTAGTCTTCATGTATATCCAACTAACTTGACATAAAACACAAGTTTATGTAGACTGGATGAAACTTCTGGGCAAACACCTGGACAATCTGCCACAAAATGTACATTTCAGAGGTATAACCACACCAGGATATGACTTTTCAGGTAAGAAGAACACCACACAAGCAGGAGATCCTGAGACAGTATATCACCAAGTTGCTGGACTGTTTACATAGCCTCATCATTCAACCGGCTGTAGCCACACCTCTCAACTAGTGTTTTGGGCAAGAGTGTCCATAGTCTGGCTCATAATGTTTGTCTGTGCATCATACATCTTGTATTCCTCTGGTAAAGCACTGTGATGATCTGAGGATGTCTGTCACTAGGTAATGGCACAATTACACTGTAGTGTCGGACTTCAGATATGTCAGAAGATGTCTGCTAAAACAAACCTAGTAACCCTAGGAAAGTCCTGTTTACTTCTGAGAGGTAAGGCTGTAGCACACAAAACCCCGGACCAGAGGACAACTATGTCTGGAATGGAGTCCCAGTCTCACTATAGAAGGTCACACTTGGCATGCTCCTACACTTAATCACAGGCCATGTTGGAACATAAGGAATCACAGGCCATGTTGGAACACACATCAAACTATATAACTCTATTGTGTATATATGTTTTTGCATAGAGACAGCTATGTACACCTTCACACACCACACAGGATTACCCTCAGTTAGCTGTAGGTGGCCCATATGTGATATATCTGCATCTGTTGTGTGTGATACACAGACATATATATATGAGCAACAGATTGCATTTCAAGAATACACACACACACACACATAGATGTGGGGAAGAGAGAGACAGACAGTAATAGAGAGAGAGAGAGAGATAGGGGGACACACACAGAGTGAGTCACACACACGGATACCCTGAATGGCATAAAGTGATGTCCTGCTACAGAGAGAAGCATACTGGTCATAACCAGTTGCATGTGCCAACATGAAGGTGAGCTCCATTGTGTAATAGTACTGAGGTGGAGGTTTTAATATCACATCACCTAGGTGTGTGTGTGTGTGTGTGTGTGTGTGTGTGTGTGTGTGTGTGTGTGTGTGTGTGTGTAGGTTTAAGTATTAGAATGCATCCTATTGTCCTATTGCTCAAGATCTGCTGCTGTCATTCATCACAGAAGTACCACTGTACACCTATTAGCCCTATAAGCTTTGTAGCACATGCGATAACTGTGTCACACAATAGTACAAATAACTAAATAGTTAAGGGGTCTAATCTCAGTCTTGGCAAATGTAAGTCTGAGTGCATGTTTCTTTGTTGGTGAAACAGTTTTAGGCTATTCACACACAGTACACTTCCCAGTGCAGAACTTTAGCAGTCCTGCTGATGTTATTCACCTTAGAAGCACCTTTGGGTGCTTGTTAACCCTGTAAGCTCTGTAGTGCATGAGATCATTGCATAACGCTATAGTACAAATAACTAGATAGGCAGGGGTTCTAGTCTCGGGTCTGGCAAATATAAGTCTGTGTGCGTGTGAGTGTATGTTTGTTTGCAGGTGAAATGGTTTTATGCCATTCCCACACAGTACACTTCCCAGTGCCCCACTTTAGCAGTCCTGCTGATGTCATTCCCCTTAGAAAGACCTTTGCACAACCCCAGCCCTATAAGCTCCATGGTGCTTACAATAGCTATGTAACAACACTGTACAAATAAGTAGATAGGCAATGGTTCTCTTCTCAGGTCTGGCAAATGTAAGTCTGTGTGAGTGTGTGTGTGTGTGTATGTTTGTTTGTAGGTGAAACCGTTTTAGGCCATTACTACACAGTACACTTCCCAGTGCCCCACTTTAGCAGTCTTGCTGATGTCATTCTTTGGGCACTTGTCAGCCCTCTAAGCTCTGTAGTGCATGCGTTAACTGGGTAACACTATAATACAAATAACAAGATAGACAGGGGTTATATCCTCATGTCTGGCAAGTATATGTGCATGTTTATAAGTGCATATACAAAAGAGTTTGTAAGTTTGTAGGCTGAAGTATTTTGAGAGCTCTCCCACGACAACACTTCCCATTGCCTTACTTTACCAGTCCTGCTGGTGTCATTGCCCTTAGAAGTACCTTTGGACAGTACTCAACCCTATAAGATCTGTGGCACATATAATAACTAAGTAACAGTATAGTAAAGATAACTAGATAGGGAGGGGTTCTACACTCAATTGTGTCAAATGTGTGCATGTGTGTGAAGGTGTTTGTAAATGCATGTTTGTATGGTAATGCATGTTGATGCCCTTCCCAACCAATACATTTCACATTGCCATACTTTACAATGGCTCTTGATGCAATCGCCTTAGACATACCTTTCGACACTGTGAAATTCTATAAGCTCCGTGGTGTGTGTAATAACTGGGTAAAATTGTAGTACACATAACTAGATAAGTAGGAGTTCTAAACTCAGTACTGGCAACTGTGATGTGTGTGTGTGTGTGTGTGTGTGTGTGTGTGTGTGTGTGTGTGTGTGTGTGTGTGTGTATGTGTGTGAATCATATCTTCTGAGGGTGTGGGTTATACCATTTGGAGGCATGTACCACTCAGTACACATCCCATTGCCCTACTTTACAAGGCCTGATGATGACATTCACCTTAGATGTACCTGTATATACTTGGCAGCACTCTGCGCTCTATGGTGTGTGCAATAGCTGCATAATACTATAGTGGAAATGCTGAGATAGGTAGGGGTTTTAATCACAATTCCGACAACTATAGTAGTGTGTGTGAAGCATATCCCCTGTGGCTGTTGTGTGTGTAGGTTATGCCATTTTAAGGTCTGTTGACCCCATACCCATTACATCACTTTAAAGACCCTGTTAATGGCATCTACCCTCACATGCACCATGTAAGACTATACAGCTCATGCCAGTCATCTGTACAGATGTACATGGGATATCCACATATTTGCAATCTATATGTGGTCGGTGTCTCCTGACAATGAGCATACATGTGATATCATTGCCAACTATGTTACAGTTACTGTGCTGACACACATGCCTGCATCAGACATCATAAGTGACTGACACATCACGCTGATGCAAAGTCTGTCACTCTATGTGCAGGTTTGTAGGAGCAGTAGACGTGCCAATTGCTATGTCTGGTGGGTAATCCCACCATCCATGAAGGCATTCACATGACTACCTGTTTTAAGGGGTTGTGTCTTATTTCCCAGGCATATAATCTATGTGGAACAGGTTATGTGTATGCAGCAATATAGTACACAAGTGGATACATAGGGTTAATAATATGTCTATTGGCAACTGTGTATGTGTTTATGTATGCACAGCCTCTGTGGCTGTCTTCAGTGTGTGTATGTGATGGCTATACCGTTTTGTGTGCCCTTTCCACCCTGGGAACTCCCCCATTGCCAACCTACTGTCAGCCCAAGCAGATGTCATCCACAGTACAAGCACAGTTACATAGTTTCTAACACCAAGCCACCATGGGGCAATGGTCGTATCACTGTGTATTGTACATTAATAGATGGATAGGTCATCTACTCTGATAAATGTCACCTCCATGTGCATGTGTGTTTCAATGCCCCATGCAGCGTTGTGTGTGTGTGTGTGCATGTGTGTGTGTGTGTGTGTGTGTGTGTGTGTGTGTGTGTGTGTGTGTGTGTGTGTGTGTGTGTGTGTGTGTGTGTGATGGCTCTAACATATTAAGATGTTAACAGCTCCTAAACCCACCACTGGCAATACTAACAGTCTCTGCAATTATCACCCACTTCAATAGTAGTGGCAGACACTGCCACACTATAGTACTGCTGTGCTCTCTGTGTTATGCACCTACCACTATTGTTCATAAGACTGTGCAGGTAGGGGCTGTGCTCATCCCTCCATCAGCTGCCCCATGTACAGGACTATGACTCTGTGTGCACTACCAGCATGAGAAGCCAGACATGCATATGGATAGTAGACAGACATGCTGGTGATTGTCAGGTTAGACTAACACAGGCTGACCTTTGTCAGGAATACATACCCCAAACCTATCATACACAGTACAAGACATACCCTCATCAACTGCATGACAGTTGAGTGGATGTGACAGAAATGGCAGAGGCAACAGGTGCTGATAGCTGAATCTGTTGCAGATAAAGTAATGGCTAAGCTTGTGAGGGACCTAGTGCCAGTAATCAAGTAACCCCCTCTAAATGTGTGAGCCTGTGATCCTACAGAACACCCAGGTGACATGTATAAAGGCTAGGTGGCTGTGTCACGGGTATATTTGCAAGGTCACACTGTCTGCCACACTTGCCCCTCACAAACTGTTGCATGTAAACACACTTGGTAAACATGTACATATACAGCTGTACCTTGGCTATGAAAAGGTCACTGTGTTTCTAGTCTGCCTTACTCAGCAGTGCTACTGTCAGCAGGCCCACAGCCTGCAGACACACAGACACCTTGAACACTACCAGAATACAGTATGTGACACTACAGTCAGTCAGCAGTACTAACAGCAATAGTGCATCATGGCTAACAAGGTACATACACCTTGATTTTTACACATAACTACTGCCGGCAGACAGTACCTTACACAGCATGACATTGTTACATTGTACTATAGTCACCCTGTGCATCACACCGATATGAGCATGTCTGTGCATCAATGGTTTGGATAACAGAGTTGTGGCACAAGTATCATCACATGCACAGGGTGTGGTGTTGGATTGCCAGAGGCCTAAGCTGGGCTATATGGCTGACATCATGTGTGTGTGTCTAGAGAGGTGATGTTTAACTGGGCCATGCAGAGGAGTTGTGCATATCTGGTAGTGACTGGCCTGTGATAGGGATGTGTGAGTGTTTGTCTGCACACCATCAAGCAATGTGGATGCCTGACACAGGACTATGTTGGACAGCCATCGACCGTACATAGCAGGATGTACAGTTCACCATCTCCCGGCAGGGATGCAGCAACTGTTTCTGCCAGGACTATCACTGGCACTGCCAGGTCCAAGGACAGACGTGGTACTACTGCTTGATGCTTACTGCTGTCTGCTGGATCCACGTCCCTGATGGGACTGGCCAGGACAATGTGCCTATGGTCTGCTCCGGTGATTTGCAGACAGCACCCTCCCTTTGGTAGTGCTGTTGGCACTGCCACTATGGGACTGTGAATGTGCAAAGTCACATGGCAGACAGCTGATCATGTTGCTGACCTTTGTCCACCTGGCTGCTGCCCTACTTCCACCAAATGCTCAAGCACAGATATTGCATGGTCGAGCAGTGACAATGTCTCAACCCACTGTCTATCCACAACATTGAAAGGATGATGTATGGCATCACAAATGCCATGGAGGTCATCACGCATGGCAGGGAGCATTGCATTCATGACCCTGAGCATCTGTCTCATGTTGCAGTCAGTACACGGATGTGCCACCATGTTGGACCATAACATGCATCTGGTGACACCTACTGTGGCACATGCAACAGGGGCTTGATGGGCAGCAGTCCTCTATCCAGCACCCCTGTCCATCTGTCTGTGTGTGACCTCACCTGCTCCTTGCCTATGGCTGGTGTCTACACTCACACTTGCCATAGACAAAACACTAGGCTGTTCCATGTCACCACACTTAACCTGCCCATCATCCATGGCTGCTGGGGAGCTGTGAGCATACTGACTGTGTATGGGGACATGGTGGTTGCAAGTGGGATACAAAACAATGGCACAGATTCAGGCACCAACAGCCCCACTGGTGCCTCACTATGACCACCATTATCAAGGGAGTCTGCTAAGATACTGACATCAGGTTGTGAGGGGGAGGGACACCAACCTCTGTATTTAGCTGCGAGGGGAAGACAACATATGTGAATTAATACCCTGCAGTCTGGCACAGCTTTGACACCTATGGGCATTATAGGGCAGAACTTATGCTTATTCTACCTGTTGCAAGCCATCTCTTTCACTGCTACTGTAAGGCCCACAACCAAAGGGTGACAAATCCTACATTATAATAGAATAGTAATTGTGGCCAAGACCAAGGCTTCTGGAATGTGCATTACAGTGTTACCAAGAACATATGCATGTACTGTAAGAGATAACTTACTGCTTTACAGACCACACACAATGACAAGGTGTAATGATATCTGGTAGTAACTGATGAAAGGACAAGTCTATACCCCATCACTGCAGTACCTGCTCAGTTCAGACTCAGAGGGATTCATTTCAGACAACATGGAAGGACAGTCTACAATACATACAGGATGCATATAATGTACTAGGTGCATAGCTTAATAATATGATACCAGGTTATTGGCCCTGATGCCCTCATAAGCCTGGCCCAGACATTCACCCAAGTCCCTTCCAAGCCAGCACCTGTTTTCCCAGTCCAGCTGGTGCACCCACAGGATCCCAGGGGTGTCCCATCTGTTTCCCATGCAGTTGTCCAGCTTCTTCTTCAAGACAGCTATACCACATACACTGCTAGACATGGAGAGGGAGTGTATTTTACAAACAGTGTATTGTGTGGGACTCTACACTATCCCTCCAACAAGTATTATACATGTCACAGTCCAAGTGAGAGCCTTGCATGCATGGTGCATGAGTGGGATTTGTCTTACAGATATGCAGAAATACCATTAATGCTGGTTTGGAAATGGCCTTTATGGCAGACACAGGTCTCCTATGATCAGTCTGTATGACACTGAGTATAGGGACAAGGCTTTCAGCCTACCTGTATTGGATAGGTGTTATAGACCCTGGATTTGTCTGGTCAGGAACCTCTGTGATCTCTGCAACTGCTGTATTTGCTTGGCAAGGTACATGCCAAAGAAGCCATTGTACTTGGTAATGTGTCTGATAAGGGTGGAGTATAGGGATATTGTGGCCTCCTGGTTCCTGGATGACATACCGCCTTCCATGCAATGGTGCCCACAATGTGGGAAACTGTCAGGTATCTACCAACCTTAGTGCACAAGTCACCTCACACCTGATTGCATGCTCATTACGTTATTACTGTCATAATTAGTTTGGATGACATCTGCCACAGCAGGGAGAATGATCCCTCTCCTGGCATTCAGTTTGCAGAAGTGCTTCTTGCACCAGTCATTAGGCGTGAAAGGGCCTCTTGGGGGATGCTCACATCAGTAGGGAATGTAAGACAGTGGCCAGCTTGCAAGCATCTGTACATTTGGTCAGCCTCAGACCACTGCTTTTGTCCTGTACCTCAGATACATATATCTCAAACAGTAGAGGTCCCCAGACTAATCCTCAGGGTACACCACTTTGGAAGACTACTATTAGAGATGGGTTCTACTACTTTGACCAAGTGGGTACTATCTTTGGGCCAGTTAGCTATCCATCAGGTAACATACAGGTCGATGCCTAGCTGTGTAGGCATATGTACCCTGGCCACCTGGGGATTATTTTCAGAGAATCGGGCTAGGTGAAGGTAGGCATTGATCACCATCTTCCCCTTGTCCTTGTGTTTGTTGACCACTTCATAGAGGTCAAGCAGGGTTAACAGGGCTGATCTCCCTTTAAAAATACCATGCTGTGTGGGCTCAGGCATTTTGATGTTGCCAATGTCCCTGTTTATAATGTCCTTGATATTGCCTTCCATGCCCTTGCAGAGCAGGCTAGTTAGGCTGATGTGCATATGATTGGCTGGGTCAGTGAATTTCCCCACCTTTTTGTATAGGGATGACAGTGGCTGTCTTCTTTGCAGATGGGATGACACCAGTGCTCAGGCTTTGGCTGACTACAGAACAAACCAATGAAAATTGTACCACTTCAAAATAAAAATAAATGCCGCTGGCAGCAATGAAGTTCCACAGAAAACAGATTTAATACTCCCAGAGACAGTAAAGTAAGCACTTTCATCCTACTCCAATAAGCAAAACTTCCTTAGACAAAGAAAATTTTACAAAAACAGTACCATTTATACAAATTAATTGAATTACATGACTGTGTTAATTAAGTGATTTGCTAGCTAAGGGTTTAACATTCGTCCCTGCTCAAAGGGCGAGTATGGCAAGAACAATTGTGAACTTAAGATTATTTATTTGTAAACTGTATTTAGAGTTTATGTTTAAGAATCAACCTGTTGTGAATAAAAAATGTAGAGTGTTCTGTGCTTTCAATCCACCATTACCATCTATTCTATCAATATTTGGGCATGTTTGTGAATTAGACTTACGTGATGCTTTAGGCAACAGCAAATATAAGCCCTTGAACAAAGCATTGAACTTTACCAAACAGGATTGGGATAGATTGAACTGCTTAAATTTTCAGAATATAAGGGTAGTAAAGCCTGATAAAGGAGGTGGTCTTGTGTTCTTTGATGAGTATGACTACAAAGAGCGCATGTTGAAATTACTTAACACTGATAATTATGATTTAGCTTCACTAAACGAAGTGAATCAAGCACAACCGAAAATTAAAGTGTTTCTTAATGATTTATTTATAGAATCCAGAATCTCTTTAGAATTATATAATTACTTGTCAAGTTTGAACCCTCTTACTCCAGTGATTTTTGGAATCCCGAAGGACCATAAAGACCTGTAGGAACCACCCCTTTGATCTATTGTAAACGTGAGAAATTCCATTACCTATCCCATAGCAAAATATGTAGACACAGTGTTGAAGAGATTTGTCGAACAAGTTGACCATATTTGTAAAGATTCTTGGTCTTTTTTGAATAGCATTAATAGCCTGGACTATAAGGACCATATTACATTCCTGACTATTGATGTAAAAGATCTCTACACTGTCATACCCGCGGATATAGGTATCAAATGGGTAATTAGTTTCATGATGGAAAAGGGTAGCACAGCAAGGGGGATTGAACTCTTGCAAGAACTATTAGACTTGATTTTGGCTAACAATTATTTTATGTTTGAAGGACAGTATTATTTATAGAAGACAGGTGTTGCAATGGGCTTTCCTTGTGGGGCAAGTTTTGCCAACCTTGTGATGGCCCATTGGGAGCAACACTTTATTTTCAACAACCACTTATACAGAAGAAATATGTATTATTATATAGGTACTTGGACGATGTGTTTGTTATGTTTGAGGGTGAAATTGATGATATTCCAAAATGTATGAACTACTTGAATGAGTCTACACAATTTTTAACTTTCACATATAGTCTAGGTATGAAGAGCATTGCATATTTAGATGTAGAATTATACAAAGATAGGAATAGCAAATTATTTAAAGCAAAGATCCACAGGAAACCCACTTATTCCAACTCATTCCTTCATTTCACAAGCAGCCACCCTTACCAACAGAAGAGATCTGTTGTGAAAGGCCAGCTGGTGAGAGCGGCTTTTATGATATCTGATGAAAAGGAATTTTTGGTTGAATGTCAAACATTGCATGACATGTTTTTAAAATGAGGATACTCCCCACAGTTACTTGATGAATTGTTGTTTGAAGTGCATCATAAGAGAGTCCACTACGTTATTTTAGGGGAATCATCCCAAAAATATTGATTTATCCTACAATTTTTACACTCTGAGCAGAATAAATGAGGATAGTTGAATTTAAAATGCCTCAATTTCCCCACAAAATAGCATGTCAAACATTACATCTAGTTATTTTTTTCATGAAAACGTGATTAACATGTTTTAAAAGAACATTAACTGCTAACACCTTTCCAACCCCAGTGGAGCATTAATTTTCCACACAAGTTTTAGAAAATCAGTCACAATGCTGGTTTCACTCCTTTATGCATCTTTTTCTCATTTAGATGAAAATCAAAACGCTGGAACTGCTTCCAAGTAGTAGTGCTTGATCACTTTTCAAACTCAAGCAGTATGTTCTGGAGAATAGACTCAGTTTTTAAATTTAAGCCTGTTTTATAAACAGATTCCCCAGTAAAATGTATGAAAGGAGTTACCTATATTGTATTAATTCCAAGCAGAGCAATAACTTCTCTCCAAAAATATCTGTCCATGGTGGTCCTTCCTCCATCAAAACAAAAAACTAATTAAGAAAATATGTTGTTCTAAAGTGTCTTTAAATCGTTCAGACACCATTGCAGAATGTCTTCTCTGCACATCTTCAGGAAGGGACCTTCTTACTCTGTCACTTGACTTTATCCCTTTGTGTTGTTGAAAAGAGCCAAATGTGGTGGTGCTGTTATTATACTGTTCCCAATATTATAAAGTACAAATGTGGAACAGGTATCACAGATGGAATTTTGAACAGAATCAGCAGCTTCAGTTTCTTCAGCAATCTCTGACTCCAGTGTCTCATTATGTTCAGTATCTGCAGTCTTGCAACCCATTATCAGAAGTTACTGAGTATGTAATCTGCCTTACTACAGCATTGTTAGCAGTAAATCAGCCTCCTGATACACATGTAATCTGCCTTACTACAGCATTGTTAGCAGTAAATCAGCCTCCTGATACACATCTTTTACTTCTACAGCCTAACCATCTTTCCTGTAGTCACCATGACTCTTCATAGCACTGCATTCAGAGTAGAGGAAGTCCCCAGATACCCTGGCCAAATTTCCCCCACTCAATATAAATACCACTTTGAGTCTCCCCTGAATAGAAGCGGCTTGTGAACTACCTGGTCAACAACAGATAAAATACAGTTCCTCTTGTACTGAGAAAGATTACTATTGCAACAACACATCCTCAGTAGGGTATAACTATCCTGTCTGACCGCAGTATAATCCCAGCTCATGTTCCCTATTAGCAGGTGAACAGTCCAGCACTTGGTGAATTCTGCTTCACAATGATAGGAAGAGCCGACATCGAAGGATCAAAAAGTGACATCACTATGAAAACTTGGCTGCCAAAAGCCAGTTATCCCTGTGGTAACTTTTCTGACACCTCCTGCTTAAAACCCAAAAAGCCAGAAGGATCATGAGGCCCCACTTTCACGGCCTGTATTCATACTGAAAATCAAGATCAAGTGAGCTTTTGATGTTCTGTTCCATGGGAGGTTTCCGTCCTCCCTGAGCTCGCCTTAGGACACCTGCATTACTCTTCAACAGGTGTATCACCCCAGTCAAACCCCCCACCTGACACTGTCTCCAGAGCAGGTCGCACCCAGATGCCCAGGCACTTGGAGCCAGAACCAAGATTCCCAGTGGGGTTCACCCATCCCACCTCACCAGGTAAGTGAAAAAACTATCAATTTTTGTTTTCTCTCTTTTTCCCCCTCTCTCTCTGTCTCTCTCTGTCTCTCATGTATACACACGTATTTCTCCCTGGTGCAATCTGTGAAACAGCAATAATATCATTAACTGAGCTGAGACTACCTTGTAATAAATAAGTTCAGTAATTGCATTTTAAATGGCGATTACCTAAACTGTGATGAAAAGGTGTACTGTAGAACATATCCATTGGTTTTATAGGATAGTACCTAATCTCCAGATGATGTGAACACCATTGTTTTGTAATTCACTTATATATCACCAAAGCAACTCTGACAAAAAGTCTTGTAGCAAGTAGAAGACAATATAATCAGGGGAAAAAGATAACATTGAACTTCTTTCTTCATAAATAATGTTTCAAATTGGTTGGAAAGAATTGCTCTTTCAGATAAAAGAAATAAATATCAATAACAGAACGATACAGGAAGGAGTGGAAAAAGGAAAGATCATAGTGGTAAGATCAGAAGAGCAGTTTGAAGAATAAATCATATGTTTAGGATATGAAAATATTAAAGCATGAAGGTAACACACACACACACATACACACACACACACACACACACACACACACACACACACACACACACATGCATGGATTATGCAATGAAAAGGAACTTCAGCAAAACTGAAAATGGAAGGGAACTTGAGGAATGGGAAAATGATCGTTTAAAGAAGGTAGTAATTGACATGATATAAATGGCTGTTAAGATGCTAAACTGTAGATGTGCAGGCATTGCAAATAGTCTGTGTTATATATGTCTCAAAATAACAAGTTGTTACATATGTATCAGAAAATAACAAGCTGGCTAACTGGCAAACTGGCAGGGAGTTATATGTGGTTAGGTAGCTTTTTGTTAACCAGGCAGGTGGATTGGTCACCTCTCTCTATTCAGCAATGACCCATAATTACAAATGAACAGAATTAACAGAACAAACATCAGTGTACATACATATATACAATGAGTATGCATGCAGACAGTGAGTTTCAAGATCACATCCCAAAGGTCATAGTGAGATATTTTTTTATTTAGTTATTTATTTATTTATTTAACATTTGTTGACTGGGAAAGTCCAACTAGGACAGATCCTACTTTCACTGGAGGCCTGGGGAGAAATGCTCCAGCTGCATGTCTTTGGAATTAATTAATATTAATAAGAAAGCAGGCAACAGCCCCATAACACCTTAATGACAAAGACATATATTGCTTTCAAAAGAAGATTTTCAAGGCTTTTACAAGATAATTTATACAGTATTTACAATTCAGATATTGTTCATTAAACATATATTTCTACAGTTCTTTCAAGGACATAGAACTTCCTTAAACATGCAAGGCTGAAAATGTCATATCGTCCATAACTGTACCAGGGATGTAAAGTGGCTATGGAGAGCTGGTGTTTGAGGTACATTGTGTTTGTGCTGGCAGAAAATTAATTTGTGTCTTTATATACATTGAACATAGAGTCACCATTTAATTACAGACACAAGGTGATATTGTATTTAATATTAACAAAGACTTTATCAGAGCTAAGCAATTTAGTGTAACTGTTTGCATATTACATGTTTAAATATGTTGATTTGATTGTTTTTCCTTCAGCTGTGTTATTTAGTCAGAGTGAGTGTGTTACCCCTGATTTGTAATTCCTTTTTGGCTATGTGATGCCCACTTCTGGACCAGTAATCAAGGAGAACCACTCCTCACTACTGACACCTGTGGGGAATATTCACTGAGAGGATAACATGTACACACACAGTATCTCCAGATGCAGTTCTCTGCATCAAGCACAATCAAGCACAATTTCCCTTAAGAGCTCACAGGGAACACCGTCAGTTTTGAACTGTTTTTTCTCTCTTTCTCAAGATTACCAGTAAGACTGTCAATGGACACAGCTATAGAGTTGAGATCTCAGCTGAGTGTCCAAGACAAGGCCTCCAGCACCTTCTCTATCCAACCAATGATTTGTGTCCCTGCCCAAGTAGCTGACATACACACTCCTTGGATATTTCATAAACACAGACATGCACACACATATATACATACACACACACACACACACACACACACAGGGATGGCTGGCACAGGTTTACTAGCTATGCTCCCTTCTTCCCAGACTACAAGGTAGTTATGACTGCCACCAGACACTCCTGCCAGATACCTTAAGGCTTCTCCAAGGGTACCCAATATACTGAGTGAAATTATTAATACAAATGGTAGTTTGACCAAGAGCAAGGCTATTAGGAGTGGCCCACACAGTATCAAATAAATATGCAGATACTCTCAAAACTTAAATATCTGTACAAAGATCAACCACAATGAAAGGTTTAAATATATTTAATAATAAATAATAAAAGAGCAAGACAATACTAAATATCGATGTATGGGGACATCAGAGTTCAAAATCATAGGAAATATTTAAAATAACATTGAAGGAAAGACTCAGACAAATAAAAAAATATCTAAACTAAGCTTCACTATATTCCTGACTGAATCTAAGAGAATTATACTATCCCCTAATAACTTACTTAATAGAGCAAGGCAGATGTTGTGGTGAATGGTCCTTCTTGTTTTCAGGCCCATGACAGAATACTGAATGCTCTGTCTCAATAAGAGACTTCTCAAAATAATATCTAAAATATTAAAAAACAAACTAATAACCTAAACTGTAAAACTGAAACAAAAATGAAGGAAGGAAAAGCAGTAAGTCTCCAGAAAAAGTCTAGTTAACAACTCAACACTATAGGATGAAACGGTACCCACATTTATCCATAAATATAACATAAATAAACAGACATTCCTAAAAGGCATTTATATATAAATAAATAAATATATAAAACTAAAAATACTTAAATCTAACGCATTAAGGCCTTTAGTTTTAATAGGCTCTTAACAGACACTGAATCATTTAGTCCTGGTGAGACCAAGGAGTTCAGCTTCAGTTGCCAAATTAATTCCATACAGTCCAATTTCAGGTCATTAGGCCCCCCTCTAATGCTTTCACACAATTTTTCAATGGCTAGAAATTAAATTCATGATTATATATTCACTGCATTAAATTAATTTATACTTGCCTTTTAATTAAAGGATGTGATGTTGCTACTTTGTTTATTATAAATGGCACTTTTTTCTTTGTAATTATGTCTGATGAAGTTTGCTAACTTAGTAAACGAAAGCGCTAACTTTTATAATTTACTTGGTTCAGTGTGGTTTTTCCTTCATTTTTGTTTCAGTTTTATAATATCTAAAATATTACTTCTGGGATAGCTTGCAGAATGGCATCACTTCTGATCATCTAACTTCGAGTTCCCATGCAAACCCCCATTGCTGAAAGCTGGCAGGATTTAGCACCAGCCTGTAAAAATACACACACAAGGGCTTTTGCTCAGATCTGTGGCATGTGTTGGAAGTCATAAAACAATTTCATACCTCTATGCTTCCAGAGTAGTTCACCCCAAAGACAATACAGAAAACTTCCTGGTATAGACTTTGTCTCTGACTGCATTGAAACCCATTGAAACCTGTGAGATAGCATCTTTACGGCCTAGTCATAAATGATTTAATTTCAGATATATTTTAAAATTTGCTGGACTAAGGTTAACTTTCCATTTTCCTCTGTTAAAACATATGTTGAAACAGTTACAACAGTGCATGAACATTTCTGCTCTCTCCAATAGGGTATACTGTGGATACATTTCAAGCACAAGCACTTTACAAACACCTTTTCAACACAAACAAGTGTACAAATCAGTTTGATATGCACATGACATACAGTTCTAATACATTTGTAACACAAGTATCTTGTATACATCAGTTTGATATTCACAAATGACATATAATTATTTACAAAAGTTCAGCTAACTCTGCTGGCAGTACCTCCAGTCGTCACAGACTAACTGCCTTTTTATGTTCTAATATTATTATTTATGACCAATTACCTAGATTTTTGAAGCTGTGCTGCTTTTGCATTTCAAATGTTTTAATAACACTTAATTCCACTTTTAATAGGTCTGACTATACTAGTAAATGTTTCTGTGTACTAAAGTCAAGATTCACTATACTGCAGTCTTTATTGCATATGTTATTTTTTTAGGATATTTAATTAGAAAGGAAGCCACCTCTTGCAAATGATTAGTGTACATTTTATAAATGGATCATTTAACTCTTAATGTGGAGATGCTGACTTAGGGCCGGATTCATGATGGCTTGCACGGAGTCTAAGAGTAGAGTAAGACTCCATGCAGCCATCATGTCTGACGAGTGATCCAGGAACAGCCTGTAGGTGCGTGTAAGACAGCTCCTAAATCGACTCTTACACGGACAGGGCTGGGACATACAAATCACCTCAGTTGCAGGCGAAAGGTATGCAAATGAGGTAGATTTGCAATTCAGGAAACCCGAACCTGTCCGAGTAAGAGCAGTGTTATTTGCAGAAATGTACTCAGTTGACAACTCCAAATAAAGGTTGCATCCAGTGCAGGAAGCAGGCCAATGGCCAAATATATGGCCATTGGAAATGTTCCCTGATGCAAAATAAAAAAAAAAAAGAATTTTATTTCACCGATTTCCGATGTTTAAGTGTAGCGCAGTGCCGCGCAAACGGGCTGTGCTCTAAAAACCAGAATACTACAAATTAAAACCCACAAATGTGGATTTATTGAAAGTGGTAATGTACAATGCAAGGGAATGGCAGGCTGAAGACAAGATGGCCACCGAGTAGAGGTTGCTAAGGGGGGAAGCTCAGTCTAAGACATGTAACCAAGCATTAGTAGGCAATCCCATGTAAATGAGTATTAAGATAGTGAATTGCTAGTTTACATAGCAAATGAGCACAGTCAGTGGAGTGTAGGAGTAGGATATGGGGAGTAACAGAGTAGAAGATAGGTGACATCACGAGGGGGGGGTACTTATAAAAGAAGTGAAGCTCAATGGAGCAGAGTGGCATGTGTCTGCTGTCATTTAGACATCATGGAAAGAGGTGTGTCAACAGGTAGGCTAGGGAAAGCCAAGAAATGGAAGGTGTATACCATGGATAACACCAAAGTTTCTTGCTGAGCGTGCATGCGTGTGAGTGGGTGCCTGTAAACCCGAGTAAGACAGAGTACGCGCATGTAAGTGTGAGTGCACGCATTTAAGCCAGAGTAAGCATGTATAAGGCTGTTTAAAGAGTTGTAAGCGTGTTTGCGCTGGTGTGCATGCGTTTTAACCCAAATAAGCAAGTCTTAGTCCATGTAAGCATGTGTACGCGTGTGTTAGTTGCTGTGTGCGTGTTTGCGCTTGTGTACACTGCGCTCCCCCCCCCCCCCGAGGAAACAGAAAGGAAAAAGGAAGCACAAGAAATAGTAGGAAGCTACCAGGGAGTACTAGCAGAGCTAGCAGGTGAAAAAATCAGAATCAGGCAATTACACAGTCAGTACACAAGCCCAGCCCAGCCTAGCACTTAAAACTCTGCAAACAACAGTCCATTATGTTTCACACAAGAGACACTGCAGTAAGCTAATAGAAGTGAAAACTGAAAAAGCTTTACTGAGACAAAGAAATGTTAGGGGCTGCCATTGCTGTTATAAGGCGACATATGCAACATACTGAGGGTGGTGACAATGGAAATGCTGCTGGACAACCCACAGTGAGGAGACGGAGAAGAGTGTACAGGCCCAGGGTAACCTACCAGGAGCTACATGAGCTGGAGATAGTGGAGCGCTATAGAGTGGACAGAGACCTCCTGCAGTAAATTGTTGAGCTGTGCAGGCCATGCCTCACACATAGAACCAACAGAGGGGAACTCATCCCAGTGGGAACCAAGGTATGGGTTGGCCTAAGAATATTAGCAACAGGTACCTTCCAGAGACCATCTGGTGATATGATGGGGATACCACAGGCATCAGCATCCAGGGTACTACACCAGTTCCTGGATGCCATGTCAGCACATGTCGGTGATCATGTATATTTCCCCAATTCCTGTGAGGTATTGGCCAGCAATATGCATCTCTTCCAGCAAATAGCGGAATACCCTGAGGTAGTGGGTGCAATAGACTGCACACACATATGCATCAAAGCACCAGACGGCGAGCGGGGTAGGGTCTACTTCAACCGCAAGGGCTTCCCCTCCATCAACTGCCAGGTCATGTGTGATGCCCAGGGCATAATACTGAATGTGTGTGCAGGCTGCCCTGGAAGCTACCATGATTCCCATATCTGGCATCTGACGCAGCTGTACCAGACATTTGCCAATGGGGACATCCCACATAGTCACCTAGTGGGGGATGCTGGCTATGCACTGGAGCCGTGGCTGATGACACCCATCAGAAATGCACACACACCTGAACAGGAACACCATAATGAGGCACACGCACAAACACGTAATGTAATAGAGCATGTGTTTGGGCTGCTCAAGTCATGGTTCCGGTGCCTGGACACATCTGGTGGAGCCTTGCAGTACTCACCAACTACATGTACCCAAATTGCCATGGTATGTACTATGCTACATAATATGATCCTGTGAAAACAGCTGCAGCAGGACCAGCATAGGCCTGGGCCAAACAACCCCCCACCATTGCCAAGGCCATCACAGGCAGAGTGTGACTCAGAGGAGGAACAACCTGAGCCTGCCCCAGTAGGCAGAAGGAGGCATGCCCAGTATGCTTTGGCCTTGGCAAAGAGGCAATGCATAGCACATACACTGGCTCAGTAGGAACTCTGGAAATGATACCCCTCTCCGACTCGCACATAAAGTAAAAGGGATGCCTAAGTTGACACTACCTGCTTCCAAACATGTGCAGGGAGTGTAGTATGTGCATCCGATATAGGCAGCCCTGCAGCACCACCTAAGGCATGAATGCCATGTGTTAAGCAATATAAAGCAGTGCTAAACAGCAATTACCACCATGTAGTATATGCAAACAAAATCGCACACACCAACTAGCACAACTGTGGTCAATGTTCACTAATATTGGGCAACGCCCAGCAATGTTGGTGAATATTGAGCAATGTTGGACAAGCCTGGTCTAAGTAGGGCATAGTTGAACAAAAGCCAACATGCTCATATTTGCTTAACAGGCCGTTAAGCAGTGTGGTCTGCTCAGTATGAAAATATAAAGCAGTAATGGGCCTCGAACCCAGGATACTGTGCACTATAGCCAAAGTACTAAACCACTAAACCATGACAGCATTGCAGTGGTCCACCTATATGATGGAATGTTGATAAGTCTATGCAAAGTATTCCATGGAAACCCTGCAGGCACAGCATAATCCTTGTTGAGTTATGACGCAAAGGTGAGTCCTGCAGTGAGAACAGAACCTGACTTCCAACACACACAGTATAAATGTTAATATTGGTCATGTTCGCACACATCAGCAAATGTAGTGGACCTCAGATAGCAACATACTGAAGGGTCACACTGGGCATGCTCACATACTTGAATAAATGAGACAAATGTCAGGCAACAAAACATGTAATGTCAGAACTGGGCATGCTCACACACTTAGGCTATGTCTGAGTTCAGTAGTGGGCCACGCATATCTGGCAGTTGCATGTGTTAACCCAGGAACCTGTCACTATACAGCAATCTGCCCTGTGCACACAGTTATATGACACCAGACACATCTATAATATAGTGGAACCCTGTCATAATCAAATATGTTCTGCAGATACTGAAGTTCTTCATGGAAACTGGTAAAGCAAAGATGATAAAGACCTGCAAACAGTATCAGCAATAAACATTGTGCATCTTGAACATTAGCATAGGTTCAGAGGTCGATACTAGGCTATCTGCCCTAGGGCATGTACAAGCCTAGCCAGAGTGTGTTTGGCATTCACAACCCTGTCAGATTACTACACTGTGTGTGTGTAAATAGTAGGTCACACAAGATAGCCCATGTACGTTTATGCTAGTTTGCCTCTGTCTAGCAGGGACACAGAAGATATCCCAGGGGTAAATATACAATCATCCATACAGTCGTCAAGATGTCTCCAGTAGGTGGTCAGTGGGTGGCTCTGCCTATGTGAAACTGGGATTACATTCTGTAGTGAGTGGAGCCTCTGGGATAAGAATATGTCCCTCCACAATGTCCTATTAACATTTGTGCTCAGGTATACGTCTCTGCAGTGTGTAGCACCAAGGGAGTTGGATATCCTGAGGTGGAGCATGTCCAGTAATTCTGGTTTGGGTATAGTTGTAAACAACAGGCACACATCATATCTGAGTAGGTGGTAAGCGACTGAGTAGAGCTGGATTTACTGCATCTGAACTATGCAGGGCATCTGTGTGAGTGCCTAGATCTGCTTGGTGAGGACCGTCTGTGGCCAGTAGAGTTGCTGCAGGTGTCAGGTAAGGTACACCCCAAATGTGGCATTGTAACCAAGCATGGATGTGATGAGTATAGGGGTACAATGACCTCACTCGATCTAGATGTGAAACCATATGGGATAAGGTGGCACACATAGAAGGTGTGTCCAACCACTTTGGCAATGTGAATGTTAAAGGTGACAGTACGAACAAGTGATGTCCCCAAACCCCTAACAACTCCTACCATATGTAATGGAGTACTACCTATGTGGTAATGTGTGGGCATGTTGTTACTCCCAAATGGGATGACTATGCAACTAATGGTATTTAGCTGTAGGCCATGGCTCAGGCACCAGTCATCCATCTCTGTGAGACCCTGATTGAGTATGCATGTGGCAGCTGGAGAGTTGATCATGACACCCAGTTTGCAGTCAAGTGCAAACATGTTCAGCCATATTCCCTCTGTGATAGCCTGTACGTAAGACAAATATATACTGAACAAGAGAGATTCCAGGAGCAAGCTTTGTGGGATGCCATGTGTAACTGGTGTATAGTCAGACATGGCACCTGCAATCCTGACCATGTGGGTGCTATCCCTGATCTAGGTATCACTCCATTGTGTGAGATATGTGTCCAAATTGACGCTGGTGAGCCTATGCATAATGGCCCAGTGGGTTATTGTGTTGAATGGTTTTACAAGGTTCAGGTAGGCTGTGTGGATAGCCGTCCCTATGTCAATGGACCTGTTAGCCATTTAAAGAATACCTACAAGTTGAAGAGGCAAGATCTGCCCACAACAATGCTGAAATGAGTAGGACACAGTGTCTGTAGGTTCCCGATGTCTGTGTGCAGGAGTCCTATGACAATATGCTCCATAGCTTTGCAGAACAGGCTACATAGGCTTATAGGGCAATATTGTCTGTGGTCCATTGTGGCACCAACTCTGTGGAGCAGGACCACTGTTGCAGTATGCCATTCCTTGGGTACATATCCTGTGGTAGCTCTGATATTGAACAGTGATGTAATGTGAGGGTTGTGTTTGTCATGATGCTCGTGTATGATGCAGGCTGGGACACCATCTGGTCATATTGATACTGTGATGTACGCTGTGGGGAGGGCAGCACTCACCTGTTACTGCATGATGTCAGGGAGGTTATACTCTGTTGGGATGGATAGTTGCTCCTTAGGGGGGATGGGTGGGAGACATCTGCACTGAACCTGTTTGCCAGGATGTAGGCAATGCCAGTGGGTTCAGAGTAGGTTTAGTCAGTATGCAGTAACTCACAGCATATCAGTGAGTGTCCACCCAGGTTCCTGACATAACTGAAGAAGGCCGTGTGATAGTCCGATGTGTCAGGTGCAATTGTCTGGTAGAAGCAGCTCTTAGAAAAGTCCATGAGTGATTGTAGCTGTCTGCTAGTACAGATCACAGATGCCTTCCCAGTCTGGGATTGTGCTCTATCATGTAGTAGCATCCTCCTGACATTGTACAGCTTATTAATGGCTGGGGTCTACCAGATAGGTCCCCTGCCATTGTAGTAGTGGGTCTTGTTGTTATTTGGGATAGCACAGTCCATGCAGTCCACTAGGTGTGTATAGAATGTGTATGTAAAGGATGCAGCAGTGTGAGCCGTATATGCCACTGTCTCAGGATCTCTGAAGGATACCACCTTGCTTCGGTGAAATGAGATGTTGGCTCATGAGAAGTTCACCATGATTACCCAGGATGGGTGTGTGGAGGGTATATGTATGTCCTGTGAGATACATGTATGTTCTGACCTTACTAATGAGGGGTATATCGCTGGTGTGGAATATAGAGTCCCCATATTGGTGATGAGCAGGTCCAATATGTATTCCTCCTTGTGGCTGTGCTGACTGGTTGTGCCAAAGCACATGAGTCCACACATTGTAGTGACTGTTGGGTGAGGTTGTCGAGGCTTGAGTAGTATCCCCAGTCAATATGTGTGTATATGAAGTCACACAATATAATGGTGTCTGTGGAGACCTTCATATTCTCCATAGTTCCCACAAAAGCTGAGTGTGGTTCCTGAGTTTGGGAGTGTGTTCTGTAGCAGGCAACAAACTGAAAGGCAGTATTGCACAATGGTAGTTGTATATGTATGGTCTGTGATGCTTTGTGCAGTGCTACTAACCTGGAGGTGTGTGTATCTGTGATGTATATGGATACTCCCCCTAGTTGTGTTGTCTGTTCCAAGTCTTGTTGTCAGACAGCATGGTATGAAACATAACCTGGTAGTGCTGGTGTGCATAAGTGAGCCTGAACCAGGTGTCTGTCAGTGCACAGATATTGCTATCCTCCATACTGAGGAGAGTCCTGAGTGGCCACAATATGAGGTTAACACAACTGTTGTTGAGCAGCATTACCCTTAGTTTCATTTAACCTGTAATGTCTATGGAAGTGGGTTTGTCTTCTGAGCCCTGCTTAAGAAAGGCACTCTGGTGGTAGCAAGAGCCTTAGCAAGCATACCTAAGTCCAAGGGTGACAGGTGCAAGCTGTCCATAGTGAAGCTATGTGGCATGTTGAGGATGTCACCATACACTGATAGACACTGTATCCCCTATGAATGAAACAAATTTGTTAGCCAACTGTTAAATGTGATATCTGTGTCCGTATACTGTGACATCATAATTGGTGGGTGTAAGATGCTAGACAAGGTCAGGGTCATACTGGACTGGGCTACATGATCATAGTGTACCTCCATTTATCATGTCATGTGGTCCAGGGAGTAACGTCTGAGGTTACACACACCAGCATGGACAATGATGGTGCCAGTCTTGTACTTGCTTTGGAGTGACCTGACTGCCTGTGTTATGCGGCAGATCCTGGCACCCAACAGACAGCCCAAAGTAACTATTCCCTTGTCAGGGCAGGTGAGTGGTACGTCAGTGTGTCTGAACATAAGTGTCGCCTATTACAAGTGTATTAGGTGTGTTGTTTAGCCCGAAGGGCAGTGACTGTGTGGCACACTGACATTGTGAGCTTAGTGATATGTGGGTATTGTAGTGGGGTAGCAGGTGTGTGTGTGTCTGCTTTGGAGGTCTCTACTGCTTAGGTAGAGTACATTTACGGCATCCGAGTATGTCAATGTGTGCTAATGTGGTTTGAGTGCTGTTGCTAGAGGATATGTGAGACTGATATGTGATGTGTGTGGTTACCTTCACCACCTGATAGACTGTGCCAGTCATGGGTCGAGAGAGTTCAGCTCCCTGTATGTCTATATAGGTGCATCTCACACATATATCTGAGTTTTTCGGGAGGAGGAGAGGGTTGTCTGTGTACATGAGGCAGATGTGACATTGTGTCAATATCACAATATCCACCAGCTGCACTGAAGAGTACACACAAAACCGACCCCTGGACATGCCAGGATATTATCATGACATACTCTGTAGCCTGATCACAAAGGATCAGTAGGGTGTTAAGCATGTAAAAGAGTATAACAGGGATTAGTGCTCATGTTCGTTAGTGTTTTGTAAAGAGGAGCTGAGAAGGAGTCCAGACTGAATCATGACATCTCCTTCAGCTATGTCATAAATATCAATGTACACACATATATGTCCTGAGTAAGGGCCAACTGTACCTGAGTGTCAATGCCAACATCATGACAGACAGGCCCATATGTACATACCCATCCCCCATTGACAATAGTCCACATCATCATACCAGGAGATGTCACATGTAGAATGGATGAGCAGCTACTCCCACTGCCAAAAGCATGGCAGCAGGTGGAATACATTGATTCCCAATATGTGTCATGTACAAACTACAGAACAAACAGATCATGCACCTGAACAGTCAGCTGAGCTGCACCCCCTACACAGGATGTGGAACCATTGAATGTGTCACAGCTACATATGGCACTCCCCACAAGTGTTGGTGCACAACACACCATGGGAAGTCAAGTCCAGTACGCCTATGAGGTCGGATCTGCAAGGTCATGGAGTCCACCATGGTTGCAGTCATAAACAGAGCTATTGGAAGCTGACACACACAACCCTACCAACTGTGGTATGTTCATGTGCGGATCATGGTTCCCAAACATGCTAGACTGTTTGCAAGGCAGCCACCCAGGACATACATCAATGAACACATCTACACATGTGTCACATAGACTTTGAATAGCCCTTTATCAACATCCCAGACACATGTAGTATCCACAAAACCAAGAAGCTGTGCATGAATATGTGTTGACATATGATGGAATGTCAATGTGTCCACAGATAGATCACACAAGGCATGGATACTGAGGTCATGTTCAAGCTGTTGACACCTGCTGACCCACATGGACCAGTCCTGGAATGGCATAAAACAAAGTGTACGCACATCACCATGTCCAGTCTGATGATGTCACCATTCTATAAATACAGCAGGAGAAGGGAAACTAGCCAGTAAAGCAAATAGCATGCTGTGTTAATGCGTCTCTGTCCAGTATCATAACATAATTAGGTAGGGGTTTGAATCCTGCAATGGGGGGGTGTGTATGTATGCAGTTTCCTTTGAGAGGTGTTCTCTTTTTGGAGACTGGGAAAACTCAGTAAAGGAGTACATTCCTCTTTGGAAAGTCTGATGATGTCACCAGCCTACAAATACTGCAGGAGAAGGGAAACCAGCCAGTAAAGCAAATAGCGCGCCATATTAGTGTGTCTCTTTCTAGTATCATAATATAGTTAGGTAGGGGGTTGAATCCTGCAAACAGTGTGTGTATGTGTGCAATTGTCTTTGAAAAGGGTGCCCTTTTTGGAGACTGTGAAAACACACTGAAAGAGGTACATTCCTCTTTGGAAAGTCTGATGATGTCACCATCCTACAAATACAGCAGGAGAAGGGAAACCAGCCAAAAAAGCAAATAGTGCACCATGTTAATGCACCATTCTCTAGTATCATAACATAGTTAGGTAGTGGTTTGAATCCTGCAAACAGTGAGTGTGTGTTTATGTGTGCAATTGTCTTTGAAAAGGGTGTCCTTTTTGGAGACTGTGAAAACACACTGAAAGAGGTACATTCCTCTTTGGAAAGTCTGATGATGTCACCATCCTACAAATACAGCAGGAGAAGAGAATCAAGCCAGTAAAGCAAATAGCGCGCTGTCTTAATGCGTCACTCTCTAGTATCATAATATAGTTAAGTAGGGGTTTGAATCCTGCGAAGAGTGAGTGTATATGCATGCAATTGTCTTTGAAAGGGGTGCCCTTTTTGGAGACTGAGAAAACACACTGAAAGAGGTACATTCCTCTTTGGAAAGTCTGATGATGTCACCATCCTACAAATACAGCAGGAGAAAGGAAACCAGCCAGTAAAGCAAATAGCATGATATGTTAATGTGCTACTCTCTAATATCATAACATAGCTAGGTAGGGGTTAGAATCCTGCAAACAATGAGTGCGTGGGGGGGGGGGGTGTGTGCAATTGTCTTTGAAAGGAGTGTCCTTTTTGGAAACTGTGAAAACACACTAAAAGAGGTACATTACTCTTTGGAAAGTCTGATGATGTCACCATCCTACAAATGCTGCAGGAGAAGTGAAACCAGCCAGTAAAGCAAATAGTGCGCTGTGTTATTGCGTCTCTCTCTAGTATCATAACATAGTTAGGTAGGGGTTCGAATGCTGACTGTGTGTGTCTCACTGTTGGTCAACATGGTGTGGGTTTTGCTTTTACTATGGTATGACATAGTATGATGACAACAGTAAGTACATTGCAGACATCAGGTATCTGCGTGGCAAATATATATGTGTACATGTCCCCTCAATCAGTACATGGGTGTGAAGCCTGCATACTACATGAATACATTTGTTTCCATTGACAGGTTGTGCCGCTGCTACTCAAATCGTAGGTCACATATGTATGTATGTGACATGGCCATCCACTGTTGTGTTCTGTGGCCAAGGTCATCTGTGGCACACACACCCATGACAGTTACTTAAGAGTAGTGTGAGTGAGGGTATATGCCTGGGGTATATGTCAGACATGGTCATACACAACAAAGTCTGCCAAGAATGGACAGTCTTTATAGGTATACGACTGCCTTGTGGATATGCATTCAGGCCTCCAATGTCTGTGATACACCTTGGGACTCCACAATACCTATGGATATGTGGATACCAAGGGACACATGACATAACATGGGTCTGTATGTACACAATGGTATCCGACATACATGTTGAGGACTACCACCGGTGTGGTACTGACGGAATAGTATGTATAGTATATGAGGATGACTATGCCATAGTTGACTTACTGCTATACAGCATGTATCACACAACAGGTATCTGTCTGTATGATACCCTTGTGTAGGATATGCATCCCATCCAGGGAATGCATTGTAGGCCATTCCATGCATTCCCAGATTTGGACAGACACATCCCTAGTGTGTCTGCATGTACCTAAGGGGGCTATATGACACACAGGTGTGGTCACAGTAATGGGTGGCGGTCATCACCACTGGTTAGTGTTATAGTGCAGCACCGGAAGGATCCAATTGATACTGGGTTCCCTACTACTGTGTGTCATTTGTCAGGACATCATCCAATGATTGCTTATAGTCATGCTGTTGAGGTTGTGTATACTACCAGACTGCAAATCATTGACTGATATTAACGGTATCACCCGCAGCATAGTGTCAACCCATGTCATACACACGTCTACCCATGTTAGTACATAACTGTAGTAGAATGCATACTGGCCATTGAAAGATGCAATGGGATGTTAATAATGTGTACGACAGGGTATGCCACATGGTCCATGTGTCCACTATGTACAT
The DNA here is from genome assembly GCF_019279795.1 of Protopterus annectens. NCBI lineage: Eukaryota > Metazoa > Chordata > Ceratodontiformes > Protopteridae > Protopterus > Protopterus annectens. The sequence continues at coordinate 169,665,098 of NC_056737.1, read as the reverse complement.
ACATCCAGACAGTGCACACCCACCATGTTCACAGATGTACACTTGCTAATCTGTACTGCACACATCACACACGTACTGTCCACTCACTAACACATGCTGGCAACACATCACGCATCAACCAAGTGGCACATGGGTGGATAATACATACTCAGACCTAACAGTGGTGTAAACAATGCTACATTGACAATCAGAGCTTTGATGCATAATGTCTGCTCAGATATACCTACAAGGATGTAGTTAGACTTCCCTGTTGACAACTCGCTATTATTGCTACACTGCTATAGTGTCACCCTATGCATCAGCACCATGTTAGCCTGTCCCTCCGTCGATAATGCAGATGACAGGAGGCAGAACAGGTATCATCATATGCACAGGGCGTTTTGTTGTTTGCCAGAGCCTGACATTGACCCATCCAATCAACATGTGTGTGTGTGTGTGTGTGTGTGTGTGTGTGTGTGTGTGTGTGTGTGTGTGTATGTGTGTGTGTGGGACAACAGTACAGCATGGGCCAATGTTGATGTAATGTGTGTGTGTATATGTGAGCCCTAGTTGTTTGCTTAATGTGTGTGTGTCTGCATGCACACAGCTCCACCATGTGGCTGCCATATACGGTGGTTTGTGGGACAGCCACAGACTGTACCTGCTTGGCTGTACAGATCACTGTCTCCAGCCATGGACACAGTACATGTGCCTGGCAGGGGTGCTACGGACGGTATCAGGTACCAACCCTGACTGGGTACTGTCATCAGAGGCAGAGGTATGACAACTGGACCCATGTCCCTGCTGGGACTGGCCAGAGCCACGTGCACGTGGTCTACTGGGATGGACAATGGACAGGCCAGCCCCAGCATTGCTGGGGCTGGTACTGCCACTACGGGAGCGGCTGTGAGCTGTGGGCCGTCCATGACCACTGCCAGCTGTTGCTGGCATGCGTCCACGTCGACGTTGCAACCATCCCACACGGTCCTGGCTTCAGGAAGACATGTTGTGGAGGGCATCTATTGTCTCCCCCCAATGTCTATCAATGACCTCAGTGTATGTCCGGATGGCACCGGCAAGGTCACGGATGCTGTCATTGATAGCGGTGTTATGTGTCCTCTGCACCCTAAGTCCCTGCCTGGTGTACCGTTCCATACGTGCCTGAGCCTGCATTACAGCCCAGAACATAGTGGTCGTCGTAAGACCTGTGAGGGCACGCCTGCCAGGGGCAATACGTCCAGTGGTGCTCCCCCGAGAACCCCTGGACCTCCACCTATGTGGTACCATTCCGGGTCTATGGCTATGGCTGCTGTGAGGGGATGCATGTGCCATGAGTACCACACTCTTCTGGTCAATGCCAACTGTATGCTGTCCCTCCCCTATGGCCATTGGTGGTGAGGGATGTATTGGCAGTATGAGTGTGCGCATAGATGGGGTTGAACACTGTGTACTGTCGATTGGTGGACCAACGACAGTCCCTGTCAAATCTCCCTGTGCCAAAATACATGTGTCATCATCACCACTATCCGTGGCAGTGGCTTCAGGTCACCTGCTGCTTTCGCCAAGCCCTACCTCAGCACCTGTGAGAGGAAGACAGGAAACACACGTTATGGTCTGCACATGCACACATGCACACATGAACACATGGACACATGGACACAGGCACACAGGCACACAGGAACACAGGAACACAGGAACACAGGAACACATGCACACTCCTCACTACAGCAGATACACACACACAACAGAAATCCAAATCATACTCAATACTGGTTGAAAGTGGGTGACAGTATCACAAGGCAAACAGTCACACACACGTGTCAGCATGCAGAATAAGTGTTGATCAAGTCCATGTAGTGTGAGTGTAGACAGCCATAGTTAATGACAGTGTACATGGCTGTGGTGCATGTGTGTACATGTTCAGTGATTGCCTACACCCTGGAACACAATGTGTACAAGGACACAACATTTCTGTGCAAGTATTATAAGCTCTGCAATATCCTGTGCACCATCACACACAGGTATACATACCATGGCTGTGTGTGTTATCTGTGTGTCACATGGATTTCCATGTCTGATTGCAGTGTCTGTGTCTGTAGCAGATAATTGTGGACACAGGTGTAGCACATGCATACTATGTACACACACGGGATGAGTGGTGCATGTATACTTGATTGGATACCAATCCTGGACATGGCCATTGTAACAGTATGGGGTGTAGTACCATTACCATCATCATCGTGCATCATGTGGTCACTCAAGGTCACTAAAGTGTGTTAGCCACCGCCTAGCATGCTGTACCTGAACCGCAGTGCCGTGGCTAAATTCACAATTACACAGCCACATTGCACAAGGGTGTGTGAGGTGTCCAATAGGGAGCATTGCCTAACATGACTGTGTTATGTGTTGAGGAGTGTTGCACAGCCCCATGCTAGGCCCCTAGCCCTCAGGTATGGTATGTGTGGTGTGTGGATGACATGTGGGATACTGAAGTGTGACCTGGCAGCAGGTGTCTGGTTACACTATGTGTAGCATGTTGAGGTGTACTGCGTATGACAAACGTGTTATGTTGTGTACATGTGTGTCAACTATGCCTATCCAATGTGCAGTACAGTGTTGCCACATTTATGTCTGATGCTCTGTGCATTGCATGTGATTGAGGCAGCTACTGACATTACTGAGATGTTTCACGTCTCACAGCAAACATGCACAGCATGCATTATGCGTAGGTGTGTTATGTGTACATGGCCTACACCTCACCTATGACATGCACAGTTCAATACCAAGTTTAAAGTGTTAACACACTCACCAGCATGTAATGTCTGCCCTGCTGTCATACCAGAGGGACCTGCAAGAATATGACACAGTTTGTCAGTGGCCACAACTGTGGCATTGCTACTGTGAGTGTGCTAGACTACAGTAGAACAACAGGCATAGGTGTACAGATACTATTCAAATTATCAGTATTGCACACAATAGGCAGCACAACTGCTAAACACAGTACACATCTCACACATGTATAATCTAACAATACAGGTAACAGTAGTCTACAGCTAGGGCATGTTACCTGCATGCTCCTTGTCACTATGCTGGGTGGCTCCGGCCTCCATGATGACACATGTGTGATGTTGTTGTTGCTGTAGGCCAGGAGCCACCACACTTAGCAGCAGTACCTCCACTCTGGTGAGGGGGGATGTATGGCCACCCCACCACCTGTGGCAAGCTATTGTCTGTGAATATCAGACGCACGCCGCCGGACATGTCTAATTAAATCCCTGCAGTGATGGCGTACCTGCTCATATGTCCGGTTATGCATGCCTATGTCATTTACCTGACGAACAAGTTCTTGCCCCAGTGTAGTACGCTCCTGCTGGTGCTGGCTGGCCCTTGAAAACAGCAGTGTATAGTGCTGAACCAGGCTGTGGTGGATTTCCTGTTCCTCTGCAGCTGTGTAGCAGGGGTTCCTGTGATTAGCCATAAGCCTGGAAGACAAGTAAACGATATGTGTGAGCAAGTCATGTGGCACACTTAACATTATACAGTACAGATATCAATTAACTGCCATATATAGCATCTGTTCATCTGTCACAGGATACACACATTCAATACCACATATAAGTGCTCAGCCCACAACTGGCTGACAGTGCCTGCCACACTCCATATGACACACCAGTATACACCAGTACTCAGCTCACTGTTTGGGATCCAATGCACAGCCTTGCCAGGGGGGTACATATCAAGCTAATGCATGCAGAAATATGTCATCCATTGCAATGAATGTGAAGTACAGTTACAGTATAACCAGTAACCCACCCTAGTCATTGATGCCATACCCCTACCTGACATATGTGCACAATTGTTAATATAGCTGGCATACTGCTGTAACAGAGTATACATGTTGCTAGGTACACACACAAACCCTGCATCACACATGTGATTGCGGACATGGTACAGGCATCATTACACACACATCAGACATTCATACAACACACAAATGTATGCTAACACAGATGAGCATTTGCTATGTACCTTACAGTACTGTGTGCCCCTACTTACAGATACCTATGCCTGAGGAATGTAATCTGTGCAGACTGCAGGAAGCACACAAGACAGTGTAACCAGGGAATGTGAACATACACCATACTGTGCTGGATTCACTTGCAGTACCACTTACTGAGCATACATGTATTGCTTCAGCCTATGATGGGACACCACAGTCATAAACAAGGAACTACATCACAACATATGCCCTCCTACTATGTCTGCATCTCAATAACTGACACATCTTTCTCTGGCCTCACACTTAGGACACAAACGACCATGACAGAAACAACCTCACACCTAGCTATCACACCGTCACAGACCTTGCACACATTCACTGTCACACTCATTCCACCTCACATAGCAGGTATTGCACTGTGTACATGTCTGTGTGCATTGAGTCATACGTAGGTAATACGCTATTGTCCCCGGGGCGTACAGCAGCCTAGCCATATGCTACTCTGGACTGTGACACTCATGTAATTAGATTTCACTTCCTCCTGTCAACCGGATACACAGAGGTGATTCCCAGGGCATGTTACCTATCCCCCAGACAATCATCAGGGGTATGTCTGACATCTGCTACTGAGGAGCCTTGTTTATTCATGCTGGGTGGTTTACTCCAGAGTATGGCATATTTGCCAATAGGAGCCTATCCCTCCAGCGTGTGCTGTTTAGTGAGGTTGAGGGGACTAGGGACCTAGGCCATGTAGCCCAGTGGGATTGTGAGGTACTGACATGGTGGTTGTCTGACTGATATGGGTGTGGCATACCTCTGTATGTTTGGCAGAGGTAACCTCTGGGTGGCCGGTATACAATACACTGTAGCTGTGGTTATGTGAGTCAGTCTGCATAGGATATGTGTTTCAGGGCAGTATTACCCTTTGTGAGGTATGTCTGTGGCCTTTTTGGAATGGGGTATGGCACTGCAGTATCAGCACTGGTGTTCAGTCCATGCCTTGGTCACCATGCACCTGTTGCAATACGTCTGAACCTGTGTCTCCCTCTCTCACTAGATATATATATATATATATATATATATATATATATATATATATATATATATATATATATATATTTATATACATATATATTTATATATCACTCTATATATACATATCTATATATATCTATATACATATATGTATATATATATATATATATATATATATATATATATATATATATATATATATATACATACACATATCTATATATATCCATAGATATCCATATATATCTGTATATATCTATATATCTCTCTATATATCTATATATGTATCTCTCTCTCTCTCTCTCTATATATATATATATATATCTACATATCTATATATCTATATATATATCTATATATGTATATATGTATATATCTATATATCTATATATATCTATATATATCTATATATATATATATATATATATATATATATATATATATATATATGCATATATCTATCTATCTATCTATATATATATATATATATATATATATATATATATATATATATATATATATATATATATATATATACACATACTTGTAAACAGCCACTGCTGTACATATACATGCACATATATGCAGATATACTGCCCACCTTTCATGGTGGGAATATCAATTATGGAGCAGTTGTGAGACATACAATTATGTAATAATATTGCACAGTTTTGTGCAGAATGCATTTCGCTGTCCTCAGGCCGTATAGCCGTAGCAGACCTCCTGGCTGTAACTCAGTCCCACAGCATTTAACCACCACATGACATATACCTGCACTGCTTGCTGTTTTCAATGCCACACACTACAACCTGCATAGATATTTGCACAAAGCAACCTTCAAATACATATATATGCCCAGCCTTCACTAACAGTTGCAGTATGCCCCTTGCCCTATGCACATCTACATATACATATAGATACGGACTGCTACCACATAAGGAGTGTTCACAGAATGTAGAGTACCCTTCAGACACATCATTCGAATGCCAGCAAATACATCTGTGTTACATACCTTACCTTTGTATTTCTCACCTCAGTCTGTTGTACCTGTTGATGTTTTTTTTTTTTTTTTTTTTTTTTTTTGTTTAGGTTGGTGTCTTCCACCGCCTCTGTTTGTTTTATTTGTTGTTTTGGTTGGTTGGTGTCTCCAACCACTTCTGTTTTCTTTTTTGTTTGGGTTGGTCTCTCCAACTGTTTGTCTGTCTGTCTGTCTGTCTGTATGTCTCTCTCGCTCGCTCTCTCTCTCTTTCCAGTTGCTGCAATGATATTATCGCATGTGTGGACAGCTAGTACAGGCTGCTTTTGCAGGTATCTGCACATGTGCATGTGATGGCCTCTGCACCAGTTGGTGCCCACCATTTAGTAATTGCATGCTGCCTGCTGTGTGGTAATTGCAGTTCTCATTGTGATTTCAGGACACTGCTATAAAATGATAGGTTAGGTAGGCATAGGCCTTTCAGTTTTGCAAAGTGGGGACCATGCTTGTTTGCTGTGGACACTGTTGTGTCAGTCAGACGGTTGGTATATGTCTCATATTTGAAGCTGGGTTGTAACCAGTGAAATGCATGTTGTACTGAAACCTGACTGCTGCTTCTTCAAGTACACTCTTCTCAGTGTGTAAGTTTACTCACACCTCCTAATGCTAACACTGGATACATGGGAGTATTTACTTTCTTTTGGAATTAGGGAATTAACTGGCATACAACAGTAGTTATTGCAATGTATTCCTATGGCTTTCCTATTTTCCCTTTACATTCAGTCCTTGTAATGCATGTTCTATTTCTTTATTGCAATGTATTCCTATGGCTTTACTATTTTCCCTTTACATGCACTCCTTGTAATGCATATTATATTTCTTTCAGCACCAAGTTATTGTGTATCTGCTGTGGCTTAGTGGTACATCATGCAGACTGGTGAGTCCAAGGTGTGGGGTTTGAGACTGACAAGGGTATTTTATTTTGCTGCTGAGCAATACAAGGGCCTTGTCATACAGAGTGGCTAAGGCACTTTTAAGCAGTTGTAAGCGGGTTTGCATGGGTTTGCATGACACTTAGCTATGCTTAGCTAAGTGCACACATACGCACACTCGCTTAATCCCATTTACTACTGCTTAAAAGTGCTTACTCCTGCTAACCCCCGCACTAATTTCTTTTAAAGAAAAAAAAAATGGGGAGATAGGAAAGTGGTGAAAAAGGGGGCACAAAGAGGGAAAGACAGTAGGGAAACCAGCTCAGGATGTGCAGGATGGGTGTAGGGAAGGTCCATAGCTGCCCATTTCTTTACCAGCAACAGCTGTGCATATGTATGAAATTTGGTGTGAAATTTGAAACCTTCCACCCCTGAGAGAGGGGTGAGGACAACAAAATATGTTGTACTGCCAATTAGAATTATCAGTTTACATGTCCAGTGGACATGTGTGTGAATTGGGCAGCTATGTATGAGTCATATTTTTTTTGTGGGAACAGATTGCCCTTTTTTTTAATTTTTTTTTTCAGGTGAGAGTGGAATGTGAGGTAGAGGAAGTAGGTATATTTGGGGAGGTAGGTTGGGGAGGTAAGCAGACAAGACAAACAAGATGCATACAGGGGCAGAGTTTGACACATGGGGTGGGTGAACACAATTGATGGGGAAGGATGTTTGGAAATCGCAAGCCCATGAGCCCACAGATGGTAACAATGGAACTGAGATCCCCACCCATGGGCAGTCACCACTGCACCTTCACAGCCCCGAAGGTGGCTGTGCTGGGGCTGAGTAGGACGAGCAGGCTCACCCGAGAGATGCGTCATGCTCACCTCAAGCTGGCATAGGGGGATCAGCGACTGAACGCTGGATCTCCCTACGCACCACAGCTCGGACCCTTCGAAGGGTGATGGGTGGCCCTTCTCTGCCCACGCTTGCACGGGAGGGAGGAGCCCCATCCCCTGCAGTGCTTCCACCCAAAGGTGGCACAGGGCCAATGGAAGAGGGGAGTCCAGGCTGGGCACCAGAGCCACTGGTGCCAGGTGCACTCGACAACTGAGGAAGGACAGGTGGGTCCACTGGGACCGGCCTTCCCATACGTTCTGTGATTAGGTGTGTTTCATTACAACATAAACAACAGCATTCCAGATTAGTTGTAGCAGCATGCAGTAATATTCCCATTAACCCAACACACCACAGTTCCAACAGTTGAACAGCAAACATAACACATGCATATATTGAACAACAGTGGTTATTCCAAACGCATGCAGGGATGATTGGTAGCAACAGGCCACCATGAACGTGGTGTTTAAACAGGGCACATGCATCAACATGAGTGCAAATATTTATAGAACAATTGGACATATATCCCAACAAATATTTAAGATTACACATACCCATTGAGGGGTGGAATTGCATGGTTTATGCACAAACAGTAGGGTGTAGAAAAAACCTCTGTTAACATCTTATAAACACTTTTACTCTACACTACATTCCTAGTGACTGCAGGTGTATATTCCCTACATGTATTATTACACTTGCCACCATGCATTAAGTTGTCTAGTGGGTTTGGCTAGTTCAATCTATACTTGACCTATATCTCACATACTAACTGTCCAGGATGCAGATGTTACTGCTACATATTTCATGGTTGCATTTATATTTCTTTATCTACATATCTGGATGTTTTCACATGGCATTTTCACTTCAAATTGTACAGAACCCTGCATTTATTGAAGCACACTTACATTTCTGGGGAACATATTAGCATGCTACTCATGTGCCAGATTTACTTATGCATGCCAGCCAGTAACTGACTGTTGAGGACTCTATATTTACTGCACAGCTACTAGCACTTCCATCACCCACTTTAGATGGGACTGCAGAACTCTGGGTTGCCAGCATTTTCTAACACATTACTATTTGTATAATGCAAGGGTACAACAACATTTCGTACTAAGTGAAACAGACACACTCTGGGTTTTAGACCTTTATTAATGACATTACACACTTTTCCACAGGCTCACTCCTTTATTTGTTTTAACGTATATATGGAAGACATGTTCACGACATATTATACCTTTATTAATAGGTTAGCACACTCTTTTTCAGGCTCACTCACATATTATTTTATATGACATTGCCTGCAGAGATATTATTCCAGACATTTGTTACCTTTTTTAATGGGTTACTACACTCTTTTTCTGCCTCTCTAATGGTTTTATCTGACAGTACATGCAGAGGACTTATTCAGTCCATTTTATGGCTGTATTATTGGACTACAACACTTTCTTTCATGCTCTCTCCCATATTTTATATAACAATACATGCAGAATAATCACTAACCTGCCTGGCGGCGCAGCCTTAGCAGCCTATCTTCATAGGCTTGCTGATTCGTAACACAGTCACCTGCAGCTGTAAAGTGAATGAAGGGATATTGAGGCATTCCTATCAGTTATACATACTCCATTTTAAATCCTTACATACTGCATTCCATGGCTACATACTCAGTTGTGGGGCATCCCGCATCCCACGGGCCTCCTGTATCCAATGGTTCAGGCGGTCCTCCTTTCATCTCTTCAGGTCCGCATGGTGGCGACGGACCTGCTCACCAGTCCGGGGAATGCCTGTGGCACTGGTGAGGTCACGAGCTAACCGGTTCCAAGCCTCTGCCTTGTACTCCGTCCCTTGGAACTGGCCCTGCAGGAGTCTTGCCTCGTGACAGTGGACTAGGAGCCAAACCATGTATTTGGACAAATCGGTGCATCATCTCTGCGCTCGGAAGCACACACCCTCTCCAACACCAGACATTCTGACCGCAGATGTGAGCTACAATCAGTTATGGTGTGTATTCCCGCCTGTGGGGCTTAAATATGCCGCATTTCCCACACATTTTTGTGATTGGCCATTTTGTAAAATTCTCGGCTGACTGCAGACCTGCTTAGTAATGGTTAAACTACCATTCCTACGTTTATGTATGTTAATAGTGGCTGCTTTTCTTATGTTGTCATGGCTTAGTGGTTCTGTACTTTGATTATGATGCAAAGGTTCCTGGGTTCAAACCTTATCATTCTTTTATTTCAATACGGTCTAGACAGGCTAGGGGGTGTGGCTGCGTTTAAGCAACTTAGCTCTACGTTGCTCCCCTGTGCCCTACGGTGCCCTGGTTAGCACAGCACACACGTCCACACAAACACATTGTGCTGGGTAAAGCGTTTTTAAATACTGGGCAACTCTATTGCGCTGGGTAAAGCGCTATTACACTATGGGCAACTCTGTTTAGCTGGGTGAAGCACTATTAAACCATGGGTAACTCTGTTTAGCTGGGTGAAGCGCTATTAAACTATGGGCACCTCTGTTTAGATGGGTATAGCGCTATTAAACTATGGGCACCTCTGTTTAGCTGTGTAAAACATTGCTTAACGGCAGGCTATTATATATCTGGCTCTTTTAAAAATATATATTTTGTTCGCTGATACATTGGCCATGTCACTGCTTTTAATAAAATTTTAATCATATTTGTCTGGTATTATTTCAAATACTGATTTAAAACATAAATAAGAAGGGGAGTGTTGGGACTTGAACCGTGAATGCCTTCTCTTTGTGTACATGCTCTACAATTACGCTATTGCTATTTGGATTAATTTGCATAAGTAGTTCTTATATGCTCTTCATTGTCACAATTGCTAATTGTGGTTAAGCAATGGGCACACCCGCGCAAACAAGCGCAAATATGGGCAGCTATATCATGGATTTAAAAAAAAAAATTAATTTTTTCCATTTTATAACTCTGATGGGGGTTTACAGTGTCAGGGAGTGTGGTGCTGGGTGCAAGTACATTTGAGCGGACTCGCTCTTGTCTGTTGACATTATGCTTTTTAAAACCTTGCAGGGGCGTGGACTTTTAGACTGCTCGGCAGTCGGACATGCCCCCTGCTTGCCTACTCAGTCCATGTAAGAGTTACGGATGAGTCAGCGTGCCCTCATGAATATTCATGGCATGCTGATGTCATACAGTTCAACTGCAGCCTCCAAGTAAGACATATTAAGTCTTACAAGGAGGTTTCGTGAAACTGGCCCTTAGTTTATTTCATTTTATCTGTCAAGTGTGTGTTTGTTTCCAGTATGATGAAGTGTTAAAATAGGTACAATCTGCTAGAATTACCTTATTTTTCATATTTTCTGTAACAGATTTGTCCAAACTGAATTCAGAAGCAGAGACACAAGTGTTACATGAGAATTGTCAAGAAATGGAAGACAGATGGATCAGTTCGCTTGTTGCTGGTTTCTGATATTATTGTTTTTTTTTACTCCTTACAAATAGTTATCCACTGCTGCCAGCACTTCTCCTCATTCAGTTGGTATACCACTCCCATCTTAGCCTTTCCAGATTCAACCTGGCCCACATCCAGGGGAGAGGAGATCACTGATACAAGAGCAACATCATACTACTAACAGGGAGGGTGCTCTAAATCATGCCACCCTGCAGCAATGCAGCAACCATGTAAGATCTGCTATCACTGCCCTTAGAAGGTCCATGTGCATGTCCACCCACGAGCAGCTTCTTGACTGAGGGGGACTCCACTTGGGTCTATATTATAACATCGAAGTTCTCTAACATTGAATGTTATAATATTGAACCCATAATGTCGAACGCTGAAAACAGCGAAGGTGCAGGACACCGAATTCTTTCCCAGGGAAAGAATTTGGTGGGCCGTTACTGTGGCTTCGCTGTTTTCAGCATTCCATATGTTGGAGCATTATGGGTCGGGTTCAAGTAAGTATGCGATTGTGTGTAGGTTAGGGTTAGGGGGCAGGTTAGGTGAGTTAGGGTTAGGGTGCGGTTCAGGTAAGTGTGCGATTGTATGTAGGTTAGGGTTAGGGGCGGGTTAGGTGAGTTAGGGTTAGGGCGCAGGTGAGGTGAGTGTGCGATAGTGACGGACCTTAGGGTTAGGGTTGGGTTAAGGTAAGTGGATAGCTAGTACTGTATGTAAAGTTTAGTTTAGGTGTAGGATTTTAAGTGTGTGTGTGTGGATGGCTGTTTTTTGTTTGTGTTTGTGCTGTGTGTATGTTTCTCGGAATAGCGAATTTTTTCCCTGGGAAAAAATTCACTTTTCTGACTGTTCGATGTTTTCACACTTCGATATTTAGGGTTTGATATAATAACATTCGATGTTAGAGAACTTCGATGTTATGATATAGACCCCTCCATTTATGCTACACAGAGCCTGCCAGTCTTGTAACACTGTTTTATTGCAGAAAGCCCAAGCTTCCTCCCTCCCTTCAGGGGCAAGCCAGCATTGACCACTCACTCCTATCAACCCATAGCAACCTCTTTAGAACCCCTCTTGCTGATCGAACATCAGCTATTTGGGACACAGTAATAGTTTCATCCCTCTGCATCATGGGACTTCTAACACTGTTACTAAACAGTCACATATCCCTGTTGGAGGCTAAAACGCTGAACACCTAATTTTTATCACATGCTGTTTATTGACAGTTTTTTTAAAGCGATTACATATACTTGGACAGTCCAGGTGGATACACTCATCCACACAACTTAAACAAGCACAAGCAGAACACAACATTATTTACAATGTCATACAACAGTCACTTTATTGCACAAAGAATGTTTAGTACTTTCCAAGATAATTTCTCCTTAATAACAGCACTGCCTTATTTGGTCATTATATTGCCTGATACCTGAATACAGTAGATGAAGATTCCCAAGATGGTGTCCTCATAGCTACAAAGATAGATACTGTAACCACACAGGTACGAAAAAAGTTCACAAAAAAAAAGGGGGACAGTATGCCTGACCTCTCCCTAAAAGCTGCTCAGCTCACATCTGTCGACAGTAGTATATCATATTAAATATATAACATTTATAATTATAATTATATATTCTAGTTGTTGTTTGTCTTTTCCCGGTTAGGGGTCGCCACAGCGGAACTCCGGTCCGCTAATGATTGGCAGTTGTTTTTTATGGTGTCGAGTTGCCAGCCCGACACCCAACCTTCAAAGAAGGCACGCCCATTCAACGCATGTCTTTCGAATGCCCACTCAACCATGGGGAGGACATGTAGACTCCACACAGAAGGCACTCCCAACCCAAGCCAAGAATCGAACGGGAGAACCTCTTGCTGTGAGACAACAATGATACCGCTGCACTACCGCAGAAGTTAGATAATTATATATTTTAGTAATTAGAAATAATGTTCAATTAAATGGAACTGCATTACTATTACTAGTGAATGTTTGCTGTATATTTCTCAACCTCTTAATGCAAGAACTCTGGGCAAAGCCAGAAATAATGGGCGTAGACCCAAATGTGGGGACATATTCAAAATACTGCTCTTATAAGCTTAAATATTTCTAAAATAACAGGTTTTGTGTTGGCATGCTTTTTCTGAGGGATATGAAATTTGAATTAAAATTTCTGTCAGTGCTAAATACATTCAATCCCCAGTGGTTTGCCAGAAACCATGCATTTTATGAGAAACAGACCAAAAATATGAGGCAAAAATTTGGCCACTTGAGCGGTATGGTTTTCTGTGTTAATATTCTTTGCTTGCTAGTGTTATAACAACTTCTTCTGGGCACAGCAAATGGATGATTACAGCCTCATTGCAGTCTAAACCGAGGTACATTTATCACGTTCTTTTTTAATGTGATGAAGCACACTGCACAAGGAACAGGAAATTACATCAAGCATATTCCCATAACTGTCCAACAGAAAACACTGCCATATTGTGTCTAAACATATTACATATAATTAAATATACACACACAATAGTAGTTGTTGCTATATATATATATGTCTAACAGCTAGCGACAGATATTGCACAGCAGCACTCCTGCATTTCCATGGCTGATGTTTTAAATGATGTTTAATAAATATATACTTCATATACTGTGTTCACACATTTCTTGCAGTTATAGTATACAGCTTTACCTCATCTTTCTGTATATCACTTCTTACACCTTATATAATCACTTCCACAGCTTTTTTGCTTTGGTGAAGGACTTTCAGACTTGTGAGTTGTCTGCTTTGGGTAACCTAGTCTGCCAGAACCTGCCACCTCACATCCTACACCTTCTAGTGTCTTAGGAATCCTGTACCATAAGTGCACTAAGATGTTAAGAGTTTCTTAGCTACAACTCACACCCTACTCCAAAGATCTTCACCTTTCAGCAACTCACTCTCCTTACACCATGTATCTTAAAAACTCTACATTACTTCAGGAATCTATTTCCACCTTAAATCTCTTCTGTATACTGACCCATCTCTACTTATCCACACCTTATTTACTATTCTACTGCACTGTCTGTTTGAAATGTTCTTCTGATACACCTTTCTAAAGCATTACACAATCATTTGTCTCCTCTTCTTATACCATCCCTGTTTCAGCTAATGAAGATAATAAAATTCAGCACTGCACTCTGCCCATGGCAGTAGTTCCTTATATTTTATCATACCCTTTTACAAGTCCTTTACCCTGAAACTGAAGATTTTTCTTACATCTTTTAAAATTAGACATATCTTTTGGCCTTTAATATTTTTTTATTACAATGGTTTTTCTAGGTCTTATTCATGATATTTATCTGTGCCTCACTCAATTTTTTACACACATCTTCCATTATACAGCCCCATCACATTTCCATTTTCCCCTCAGTTTGCTTGTGTTCTGTCCCTTCAGTCTCTGTTCTAAATTTATAGCTGTTGTGATCTCATCATCCCCCCAAATTTCTGTGAACCTACCCTCCACCTACTAATCCTCCCCTTCGCTCTCCCCAGTTGAAGCTTTCCTTCAGCTTCTGAATTTCCTTAATTATCTGAGATCTCCAACAAATCAAGTTAGTATTCCCTAACCATTTATCTGCATCCCCTTATCTTATCAGTCAGCTGTATTCTGTTATTTCTTTTAATCTCTGTAACTGATTTCTCCTATCCAAAGTACAGGACAACCTGGCTGCATACTCATAATGCATTTCACTCTATTCATCGACATATTAAAGAGGAATCTGCATGACTTATCTATCTATATCCTGCAGACCTGGTAGCAATCCTCATACATGTGTTATTAAGACCATGCAGTTAGTATGCAAACATGTCTAAACTAGTACATCTACTTAGATATGTCCTTACCTCCTAGGCTGTCTTCCTGTATTATGTCACTCTTCCTAATTTTACTTGATCCAGGACTTCTGTATTGCTCATAGGTCTTACCCAGGGTCCTCATACAAATTATTTACTCTTTAAATAAACAATTACTCTCCTATTACTCACCCTATGGTTTATAAAAAAGGAAGTTCCAATTAAGTGCATTAAATGTTAAATAACACAGACCCAGCATGCCCTTCTCCATTCTTTCTATCATATTATAAAACGTTTAAGGACAACCTCCAGTGATCCATACAGGACTGAACTTTGAAAACACTTGCCCTTTGCTCCACATATTATCCTTGCTAGCTGTTTTTCTAGTATTTATATCTACACCCAAGCAAACCATCTTAAAATTTGAATTACACAGAAACACTAGGGAAGACATTTTCCAGATCTTGAGTCCCCTTTCCTTTAATGAGTGTTACTATCAATGCTTTCTGCATAGATTCTGGAACTTGACCCTTTCACTATATATCATCCAAAGCTTCATCCATACCAGTACTAATCTCCAGACATTTCTCTCATAGAAATCTCCTAAGTACACATCCATACTTCTGCCTTTCTCCTTTTATATGTCCCACTACTGCTATCAACTCCCCACATCTATATTAATTTGTAAATCAGCTGAAAGTATCTCACCCTCTCATTTTCTGAATCCTTCTAAATGCTCATTCCATTACAAAAGTCTAAAAAGCTTATTTGATTTCCTCCACCATAATCAACTTGTTCCCCTTAATGTCTTTCTTGGATCTTAGTGGTAAGATCTCTGTCACAGATACAGCTTTGTGATTCATTCCTTATCTCCACTAACTATCTTCAAATTAACATAGGTTATTACTAGGCTGAGTGCCAAAAAGCAGAAAAAAGGCTGACAACACAGGAGAAGAACGAATCTCAAGAACATCTCTTCTCCTTAAAACTTGTTTTTATAGGGGTGGGCAAACCCCCCACACCCCCTAGATATATGCGCACACACACACACACACACACACACACACACACACACACACACACACACACATATATATATATATATATATATATATATATATGCACACACACACACACACACACACACACACACACACACACACATATATATATATATATATATATATATATATCAACTCCGAGATGGCCATATCTCAGAGAAAATGGAATATTCTGAGAAATGACATCTCAATTTTAGTGTATGTAAGTCATTTCTTATGGCCATTCAGTCTCCATATTTCAAATGGTTACCCTTGTGGCTTAGGCATCACAAATTCAGCTACTTACTTCAACTTTCCATGATAGAAGGTGGTGCCAGTACCTCAATGAATTTTCAGCTGCTCATCCACTAGTCTAAGTTGTGTTTGAAGAGATTTGAGGATATAGTTTGCTTAATAAAATGGCAGCTTGTTTCAGAGATGAGGAATTCTGTGATAGAAGTATTTATCCTTTTGCAAGACCAGGGTGGGGCAAAGGTGGCAGTCACTCCTATGGTGTCAGGGGGCATCACTGGCACATCCATTTTTTCTTTTATGCTTCATACATAAAGGTGGAGACAGGAGCAGATCAGGACAGCATTAAGACCTGGTGCTCCTCCTTAAAAGAGAAGGAAGCAGCTCCAAATTGGAAACATTTTTTTTTTAATGTGGCGTGGGGGTGAAAAGACAGTAAGGCTTGGAGTGCCAGATGGGACAACAAAACCTTGTTTTTCCTTTTTGCTTCTCAGCCTACCACCAAAGGATATCAGACAGATGTAGTGGCACCAGGTGCCAATAAACCAGCTAATGCTCTGATCCTGACAGTGGGTTTTATGTTATAGTTTTTGTTTACTTTTTTTGAGCATGTGCTCATTGTGCTAGAGGTTTTCCAAATGTGCAAGAGGTCATACAAGGCAGGGTTATTTGAGGCCTTGTAGGCAATGTAAAGACCCCTCCTTAAGAAGCTGCATGAGACAGAGAAGAGAGAGAGAGAACACTTTAAAATGATCTGCAAAGTTCATGGTAGTTATGCCGCTGATTCTCTTGAAGAAGATGTAATGGGGTTTTTCATGTTAGATCATGCATTTTAACAAATACTCATCAAAGAGAGCATTACATTTTATTCATAGGTTCATAGGTTCATACTAGGCTATCTGCCCTAGGGCATTTATAAGCCTAGCCAGAATGTGTTTGGCTTTCGCCACCCATTTTAAATTTATTTTGCTATGCCCTTTTTTGAGGTTAGTATACTATGCCTCTATCTAACAGTGACACAGAAGTGATACCCGGGGTAAACCTACGATCTCCCATCCACTCAACAAGATTCCTCTTGAAGAGAGTCAATGAGGGACTCTGCCTAACCTGGACTGGGATTTTATTCCAGAGTGAAGGGAGCCTCTGGGTTATGAATCTGTCCCTCCAGCATGTCCTATTTATTTCAGTGCTGAGGTTCAAGTCTCTCAAGCGCGTAGCTTGATGGGATTTGGATTTTCTGAGGTGCAGCATGTCCATTAATTCCGGGTTGGACATGGCTTTATACGTCAGGCACAGATCTCCTCTGAACAGGCGGTATGCCACTGAGTAGAGCTGGAGTTTCTTTAACCGGGCAGCATATGGCATCTGTTTGAGCCCTTTGATCCTCTTGGTGAGGTACTTTTGGGGTCTTTCCAGTTGCTGCAGGTGTCTGGTAAGGTACATCCCAAAGGGGCATTGTACTCAATTATGGGCCTGATGAGGGATGAGTAAAGAGGCACGATGACCTCCCTGATCTAGATGTGAATCCCTTCATGATTAGGTGGGCTATATAAAATGTTTTTCTAACCACTTTGGCCACGTGGTTGTCAAATGAGAGATTGCTATCAACTTGGGTCCCCAGGTCCCTAATTACTTCTTCTGTACTTAATGGATTTCCACCTATGTGGTAATTTGTGGGCACTTTGTTTTTGCCAAAGGGGATGACTATACACTTTTTGGAATTTAGCTTGAGGCCATGGCTCTGGCACCAGTTGTCTGTTTCTATGAGGCCCTTTTGGAGGATGCTTGTGTCGGCTGGAGAGTCGATTATGGCACCCAGTTTGCAGTCATCTGCGAACTTGGTCAGCCACAGTCCTTCCGTGTTGGCCTGTACCTCCGAGAAATATATACCGAACAAGAGAGGTCCCAGGACTGAGCCTTGTGGGACACCACTTGTAACTGGTTTGGAGTCTGACATGGCTCCAGCAATTCTAACCATGTGGGTTCTGTCCTTGAGCCAGTTTGCAATCCATCTAGTGACATAGGGGTTTATATTTAAGTTGGTGAGCTTATCTATAATGCCCGAGTGGGGTATTGTATCGAAGGCTTTTACGAGGTCCAGGTAGGCTGTGTGGACCACCTTCCCCTCGTCAATGGCCTTGGTGACTGTTTCAAAGAAATCAACCAGGTTTAAGAGGCAGGATCTGCCCTTAACAAAGCCAAACTGGGTAGGATCCAGTGTTTGTAGGTCCCCAATATCTTTATTTATGAGGTCCATGATGATCCTTTCCATAGCTTTGCAGACCAAGCTAGTCAGGCTTATGGGGCGATAGTTTCCAGGATCCGTTGAGGCACCACCTTTATGGAGAGGGACCACTGTTGCTGTACACCACTCTCTGGGCACATATCCTGTAGTAAGGCTGAGATTGAACAGTAGTTTTATGTTTGGGTTTAGCTCTTCTTTGAGTTCATGTAGGACGCAGCCCGGGACACCATCTGGTCCCATCTGTGTTTTTTGCTTTGGAGAGGGCGGCTCTTACCTGAACATCTGAGATGTCAGGGGGGCAGCACTCTGCTGGGATAGATATTTGCCCTTTTGGTGGGGAGGGGGGGAGAAGTTTGCGCTGAACCTATCAGCTAGGATGTTGGCAATGTCTGTGGGTTCGATGTATTTTTTGTCATTTTGGACTAATTCTGAGCATATCTGGGAATTGCCACCCAGGTTCCTAACATAACTAAAGAAAGCCTTGTGATTATCCTTAGTGTCCTGTGCAATTTTTCTCTCGAAGCTGGCCTTAGACAATTTTATGTGTGCCCGTAGTTTTTTGTTAATACTGATCAGTGATGCCTTCCCTTTTTGGGATTTTGCTTTATCATTTAGTAGCTTCCTCCTTCTATTGTATAGTTTGTTTATGGCTGGGGTCCACCAGACAGGACATCTGCCTTTGGAGGATTGGGTCTTGGTTTTATTTGGGATCGCATGATCCATGCATTCCTGAAGGTGTTCATAGAATGCGTTTATAAAGGATTCTGCGGTCTGGGCTGTATTTTCCACAGGCCCGGTAGCTTTCATCCTTCAGTTTTGAGGAGTGTAAAATTTGCTTTAGAGAAGTTTTTCACTGTGGTTTTCTGGGCAGGGGGTGGGGTCGGGATGTGAATATCCAGTGAGATTAGTTTATGGTCTGATCTTACCAGTGAGGGATACACTTCTGGTCTGGAGCATAGAGTCCCCATGTTGGTGATGATCAGGTCCAGTATGTTTTCCCCTCTTGTGGGAGTGGTAACAAGTTGTTCCATAGCATTTGAGTTTATAAATTCTAGGAACCTTTGGGCTTGGGTGTTGGAGCTAGAGTAATGCTCCCAGTCTATGTTTGGGTAGTTGAAGTCGCCCAATATAATGGTGTTTGGAGAGACCTTCATATTTTCCAGTGTTCTCAGGAAGGCCGAGTGGGGTTCCTGGTTTTGGGAGGGTGGTCTGTAGCAGGCTATAAACTGGAAGGCAGTTTTACCCACTGTTAGTTGCACATGGATAGTCTCTGATGCTTCGTGCTTTGCCACCAACCTGGAGGTGTGGGTATCTTTGATGAATATCAATACTCCCCCTCCTTTTGTGGTTCAGTCCAAGTTTTGGGGCCGAAAAGCATGGTATGAGGTATAACCTGGCAGTGCTGGGGTGCTCTCGGGAGCCGTGAACCAGGTTTCTGTTACTGCACAGATATCGATGTTCTCCATGCTAAGGAGAGTTTCGAGTGCGTGCATCTTGAGGTTTAGACTTCTGGCGTTGAGTAGCATTACTCTTAGTTTCTTATCCCTTGTGATACCTATGGAGGTGGGTTTGTCTTCTGAGCCTTGCCTAAAAAAGGCACTATGGGGGTAGCAAGAGCCTTTGCCAATATCCGAAAGCCCAGGGGTGACAGGTGCAAGCCGTCCCTAGTGAAGCATCGTGGCTTGACGAGCATATCATCCCAAGCTGACAGGCATTGGATCCCCTTTGAATGACACCAGTACTTAAGCCAATTGTTGAAATTGATCATCTTGTCTTCATATTGTGGCATCATTCTTGTGGAGGGTAAGATGCTACTCAAGGTCAGGGTCATACCGGCCTGGGCTACATGCTCAGAGAGCTCCTTTATGTCTCTTTTCATGTAGTCCAGGGAGGTACGTCTCAGGTCATTCACACCAGCATGGACAATGACTGAGTCATATTTGTACTTGCCTTGGAGTGACCTGAGTGCTTGTGTTATGTGGCGGATCCTAGCACCCGACAGGCTGCTCACCGTGACCCTCTCCTTGTTCAGCCTGGTGAGCGGGATGTCAGTGTGCCTGACGATAGAGTCACCTATTACAAGTGTATCAGGTGTGTTGTTTAGTCTTAAGGGCTGTGACTGTTTGGCACACTGGCTTTGTGAGATATGTGTTGCACGTGTTTTGTTTTGGGGTAGCGGCTGCTTGGGTGTCTGCTTTGGAGGTCTCTGCTGCTTTCGCAGATCTTTATTTAGAGCCTCCGAGTATGTTTTTGTGTGATTATGTGTTTGATTTGCTGTCGTGGTAGGTCTATGTGAGACTGGAATTGTAGTGAGTATGGTTTCCTTCTCCTCCTGACTGGTTATGCCAGTACTGAGTTGAGAGAGCTTAGCCTCCAGTTTGGCTATATGGTTGCATCTCTCACATGTGTTGGAATTTGTTGGGAGGAGGAGAGGGTTGTCTGTGTACATGAGGCAGTTGTAACATTGCCTCAAGATTCCCAGATTCACCAGCTGGACCGGAGAGGAGCTTGACAACTGACCTTTGGACATGCTAGAATAATATTGGGAATTCCTTAATAATTGAAAACCAGGGCCAGTGGGGAGTGAGGGTGTAGTGCTTTTAATTTTTAGTGCTGACTTATATAATTGCTTTAGTGAGCAAGTGCCAGGTAACTTAAGTGCAATGTGTTACAGGTAACTTAAATGCAAAAGCGACAAACAGTAACTTTCTTTCAAGTGAAACAAGGAAATAAGTACAGTAAGCAATGCAGATATCACTAGTGAGCCACAGAAGCTGAGAAGCGTATTAGGTGGAATTAGCGTTCCAGGGAAATAACAAGCAAACAAACAACAAGCATATAAACAAAGCTATATTCAGCAGGCCTGGATCTAGTCTATGCTACAGCAAACAAGGTGTACCAATTTCAGTAAGATACAGTTCAAATATTCAGGCACTATAAACCTTTAACCAGAAATTCCCAGCTCAGAAGGGCAGAGTCCAGCCTCTTCTCCCACAAGAGTGCAGACCACAAACCTTCTTAATGTAAAATAACTGGCCTGAAGCCCAAGTGCCTAAACCAGAACTAATACACTTTAAGAATAACAGACACTGGGCTCTCAATCAGCAGTTCCCAACTTAGAAGGATGAAAGCTACCTGTCCTGCCACCACAGTGCATGCACTCTTGTGGGAGAAGAGGCTGGACTCTGCCCTTCTGAGCTGGGAATTTCTGGTTAAAGGTTTATAGTGCCTGAATATTTGAACTGTATCTTACTGAAATTGGTACACCTTGTTTGCTGTAGCATAGACTAGATCCAGGCCTGCTGAATATAGCTTTGTTTATATGCTTGTTGTTTGTTTGCTTGTTATTTCCCTGGAACGCTAATTCCACCTAATACGCGGCTTCTCAGCGCTTCTGTGGCTCACTAGTGATATCTGCATTGCTTACTGTACTTATTTCCTTGTTTCACTTGAAAGAAAGTTACTGTTTGTCGTTTTTGCATTTAAGTTACCTGTAACACATTGCACTTAAGTTACCTGGCACTTGCTCACTAAAGCAATTATATAAGTCAGCACTAAGGAGAGATGGATGAAAGCTTCCTTAAACCTAGAAGATATACCTGTAATAATCAGCTGGGCTAGGTAAAAAGACTTTCTGGTAATAGTAGACATATTGGTAGGCAACAAAAGGTTTATGGGTCTTGTCTCATAATATCTTTCAGAAATCTCAGCAGCATTCCTAATCTATAATTTATTTAGGTTGACTGCCATCTCCTCATCTGAGTTCTTACTATTTATCACTTAGTCACCACCATTACATGGCCTAGGATATATCTGTCTAACATTTCTGCCTTGCCTACTTCTGCTATCATAATCAAAGCAACAAAGATCCAATTCATTTTTTGAAAAAGAAAGATGCCTCTTCTACATCCACTTTTTCTTTCAGAAGCCTACCACACTAAGTCATGCATTCCTTTTCTCACCCTCCCAGCAACTCACATGGGACTGCACTGATTCAAAAAGCTTATTTTTTCTTAGGCCAGATACTGTCTCATTGCTTTATTTTGTTTTGCAACTCCTCCATGAAACCCACAACCATGTCCATCTCATCTTGATTTGACCTATAAAATAAATCTGTGGTTATTCCCATTACTGTCCTTCAAGCATCCCCTACCCACCATTTCCTGTCCCTCATTTTACATGTCTTGCTCTCTTATTCCAACTGCTCTCATGCTAAGGTCCCAAACACCAAAACAGAAGTCACACCCATCAGCCAAAACCCATTCCTCTGCACATCCCCTGTTTATTAGCCTTCCTACTTTCAATTTAATGTCCTGTAACATAGCTATATGTACCTATTCCTTCACTAATTTTAACATTATCAGGGTAGTAATCCCACAAAAATTCCACAGATATACTTTAATTTCATTCTTTCAACCTTTACCTTCCCATTCCTTATCTCTGAGTTTCCCTGGCATCCCCACTGAGATGAAAGTCAGTGGTCCAAAGATAGGATAAGATATCTCAACAGTTCTCTTCCAGGTATTAACCATCAGACCGCCCCCCCATATGACATACCTAAAGTATGATATGCCCCATGTGTAATTCCCCCAAATATCCCTTGAAGACACCCCAGTTGATGATTACGGTCCTTCCAATAATCATTTACACTCACTGTCCCTCTATCTAGTCTAAGTCATCTCTCTTCCTCTATATCCCAGAACATTCTCCCATTAGCAGAACGTTTTCTGCTCTCCACAAAGGGTTATACTCTACTGATCTTCTGTCACTTTCTTGTAAATTCCAGTTGTAATGAAAATATGTGTTAAATTCCATTTGTACGCTAACAAACCCATTACAATTCACTCAGTCATGACTTTTGCCATGAGACTGAACTTTCTTGCACTTATCAGAACTACCACTCCTGTCTAAAAAGCTCCTCTGTTTGGCTAATTCTTTTGTGACCTCACTATACAATTGTGTATGCAGTATTTTGCTTGTCCAAGTCATTCCATATGACATTTGCCACAATATGTAAACTCAAATATGCTTTTTTCATCTTTTACTACCTTAACTACATCCACCCAGTGCTTTAGAAGGCAACTTAATGAAAAAAGACTCAGTTTGCCCTGTTTCTCTGACGATGTTCTAAATGCAGCTGTCATACTCAGTAAAGTGCAACTTCAGTGAGTTGTGTTATTTTCTTTATCATGTTTTTTTAAAAACTAAGAGACTAATTCCAGTGGTCGTGCTGCATGAGCATGACCATTGATCACTGTTGTTGTGTTATAAATACAAAATCAACAGTTTCAAAAGTAAAATAAGTTCGGGGGATGTGAGGGTTTGACCCTCACATAGAGACAGAGAGCTTACCCCCTGAAAAAATATTCTGTGTTTTTTGTTCTTTCTGGATTGCACTTATATTAATTTCTGTTGATTTAAGAAAGTTAGTGATCTATAACTGATATTTTAGTTATTAAATATAACAAGCACAAAGGCCTAATTACCATAAGAGATAAAATGTTCTACCCCATCATTAATGTCCATCTTCCATTCCTGGTAAATATTCCCTGGTAATCTCCAAACATTTCTTTAATTCTGTTTTTTAGTAGTAGTAGTGCAAGCTTTCAGGTGTTTTCCTTTGACCAGACTCCAGTGACTGTTAGCAAATAGATTTCTGCCCCTGGAGTTTTTTTGTTTATTGGAATCTTGAATTCTAACACAATACTTTCCTACTTATGTTATCCCCTACCCCTTTGTACAAAAATAGCTACCAATGTAGTTATGTATTATTTCTATACTCCTTCACAAACCAGCAAGTTCACTCATAGGCCCCCTCTTCCACATTTTTCAACACATTTACATCAAGACATATTAATACCTTCCTTGCACTTAGAAAACAAAGCTTATGTGCGATTATACAATGACTGTTCATTACTATTCAAAAATGATCACAGTGATTGGACAACCCAGGCAGTCTGCCCATTGTGAATTGAGCATATACCAGTAGAAAAAAGTCCGACTGCTGAAGTACCACTGAGCAGCCAGACTTTCGCTTGGTATATGCTGGCGGGACAGAGCAAAATTCATAGGTTCATAGGTTCATAGGTTGGTACTAGGCTATCAGCCCTAGGGCCTATACAAGCTTAGCCATAACAATTCCCTGGCTATTTCTTCCCACACTATTTACTTCCCTGGATCCCTGTCTAGCAGGGCGACTGATGTGATCCCTGGGGTGAATTTCCTTTCTGCCATCCAATCGTCAAGGTTACTTTGAAAGAGGGCCAAAGAGGCACTCTGCTTGACATGTATGGGCAATCTATTCCAGAGTCTGGGGAGTCTCTGGGTCAGGAACCTATCCCTCCAGCATGTTTTGTTTATTGTGATGACAAGGTTTAGATCCATGGAGCATGTGGCTCTGAGGGATTGGGATTTCTTTAAGTGTAGCATGTCCAACAGCTCTGGGTTTGACATGGCCTTGTATGTTAAGCAGAGATCGCCTCTGAGTAGACGATATGCGACAGAGTATAGCTGGAGTTTTTAAGGTGGTCAGCATAGGGCATCTGCTTTAGGCCTGTGATTCTTTTAGTGAGGTATTTCTGCGGCCTTTCCAGTTGTTGCAGATGTCTTGAGAGGTACATACCAAACGGGGCGTTGTATTCTATAATGGGTCTAATGAGGGATGAGTACAGTGGGACAATGACCTCCTTTTTTCTGGATGAAAAGCCCTTAGTGATGAGGTGTGCCACATAGAAGGATTTCCTGACTGTTGTGGCGATGTGGTTATCAAAGGTGAGACCACTGTCCATCTGTGTCCCTAAGTCTCTTATCACACTTTCGGTGTTTAGTGTACTGCCACCTATATGGTAATTCACAGATACATGTTTTTTCCCAAAGGGGATAACTATGCATTTCGTGGCATTGAGCTTGAGCCCATGGCTCTGGCACCAAGCATATGTTTCTGTAAGGCCCTTTTGTAGAGTATCCACATCATTTGGGGATTCAATAATGGCTCCCAGTTTGCAGTCATCTGCGAAATTTGTTAGCCAGAGTCCCTCAGTGTTGGCCTGTACTTCAGAGAAGTAGATGCCAAACAAGAGCAGTCCCAGAACTGATCCCTGAAGTACTCCACTTGTCACTTGTCTAGAGCTGGATTTGGAGTCGGCTACTTTTACAGTGTGGGTTCTATCAGTAAGCCAGTTAGCAACCCATTGGGTGACGTAGGGATTAATGCCCAGCTTAGTAAGTTTATCTATGATTCCAGAGTGGGGGATGGTGTCAAAGGCCTTGGCAAGGTCTAGATAGGCTGTGTGGACCACCTTACCCTTGTCCATGGCTCTGGAGACAGATTCGAAGAAGTCAATCAGGTTTACGAGACAAGATCGGCCCTTCACGAACCCAAACTGGGTGGGGTCCAGTGTTTGAAGGTTGCCAATGTCTTTGTTTATAAGTTCCATGATAATACGCTCCATGGCCTTGCAGATAAGGCTTGTCAGACTGATGGGATGGTATTTTCTGGGATCCAAGGTGGATCCCCCCTTGTGGAGTGGGATAACTGTAGCTCTGCGCCACTCAGTGGGCATGAAACCTGAGGTGAGGCTATGATTAAACATGACACTTAGGTGAGGTGCCAGTTCATATTGTAGTTCATGTAGTACACAGCCCGGGATGTTATCTGGTCCCATGGATGCTGTATTCTTAGCTTTGGGGAGTGTATTTTTTTTTACCTGTGTGGCCGTTATTACTGGAATTTGGCAGTCTTCCAGTATTGAGATAGGCCATTTAGGGGGTGAGAGGTGGGTGAAGTTGGCACTGAATTGATCTGCCAGGATATTGGCAATATCCTTGGGATCGGTATATTTAATGCCATTCTGTTTTAGCTCAGAGCAGATCTGAGCATTGCCATTTAGATACTTGACATAGTTACAGAATGCCTTGTGGTTGTCTTTGGAATCTTTGGAAATTTTATTTTCGTAACTAGCTTTGGAGGATTTTATGAGGGATCTCAGTTTCTTACTGAGGCTGGTAAGGAAGTTTTTTGCATCCTGGGATTTTCCTCTTTTCTGCAACAATTTCTTCCTTTTGTTGTAAAGTTTGTTTATGGCAGGGGACCACCAGATTGGCTTCCCTTTTTTGGATGAGAGCATCTTGGTTCTATTTGGGATGGCATGATTCATGCATGAGTGGATGTGCTCGTACAGTGCCTTATTGTAGGATTCAGCAGTTGAACTTTCAGTTCACGTCTGCAAGGGTGTCATGAAGTTTGTCACTTCTGACTTGAGTAGCATTAAGTTGGCTTTGGAGAAGTTTTTTTATGGAGGTTTCCTTACTGGGGGGTGGGGGTGGGATGTGGATGTTAAGGGTGATTAGCTTATGGTCAGACCTGACTAATGAGGGGGTGACCATAGGTGTGGAGCATTGATTTCCCATGTTGGTAATAACCAGGTCTAGGATATTGGAGCCCCTGGTGGGACTATGGATTAGTTGATCCAGGACGTTAGAATTTATGAATTCCAAGAACCGTTGGGCAAAGGTGTTGGTACATGAGTAGTTTTCCCAGTTAATGGCAGGGTAGTTAAAATCACCCAGTATTAGGGTGTTTGGTTCTATCTTAATATTTTCTAGTATGTTTAGAAATGTGTAGTGAGAATCTTGGGGTATGGTGGGGGATCTGTAGCAAGCTACAATTTGGATTGCAGTCTTACCTAGTGTTAGTTGCACTTGGAGAATTTCAGACGCATCGTGCTGGGCAACTAGCCTGGTGGTGTGAATATCCTTGGTGAATATTGACACTCCTCCACCTTTAGTGTTTCGGTCCTGGTTTGGTGGCCAAAAAGTGTGGTAAGAGTTGTAGCCTGGTATTGCAGGGGTGCTCTCTGGAGCCTTGAACCATGTCTCAGTTACTGCACGGATATCGATGTTCTCCATTTTTAGGAGTGCCTTGAGAGAGTGCATTTTGAGGTTTAGACTTCTAGCATTGGGTAGCATTACCTTCAGATTTTGCATGCTTGTACCTGTTACAGTGGTGGTTTTGTCCTTTGAACTTTGCCTAAAAAAGGCACTATAGGGGTGGCAAGAGCCTTAGCCAGTAACCTGAATCCCAGGGGCGACAGGTGCAGACCATCTCTGGCAAAGCATCGTGGTCTGTCAATCATGTCGTCCCAGGCAGACAGATACTGGATCCCCTTTGAATGACACCAGAAACATAGCCAATTGTTGAAGTCAATCATTTTGTCCTTATATTGTGGTATCATTCTGGGCAAAGGCAGGATGCTACTCAGGGCTAGAGTCATACCTGCCTGGGCCACATGAGAGCTCTTCCATGTCTCTTTTCATGTAGTCCAGGGAGATACATCTCAAGTCATTCACTCCAACATGGACAATGACAGAGTCATATTTGTACTTGTTGTGGAGTGACTTGAGTGCATGCGTTATATGGCGGATCCTGGCACCAGACAGGCAGCTGACTGTAATTTTCTCCTTGTTCAACCTGGTGAGAGGGACATCAGTGTGCCAGACTATAGAGTCACCTATGACTAAAGTGTTAGGTACATTGTCTTGCCTTAGGGGCTGTTGCTGGGTGGCATACTGGTGTTGTGAACTATGTGACACTTTGGTTGTGATTGGTATTTGTTTGCATTTCAGCTTCAGAGGTCCTTGTTGCTTGGGCAGGTTACAGTTAAGGGCCTCTGCATATGTGGATTTAGTGTTGCTATATATGGGTGTTGGTGGTGTGGGTTTAGAAGGGCTATGTGTTGCTTGAGGTGTAGTGTGGGTGTTAACCTTCTCCTCTTGACTGTCTAGCACAATCTTGGGTGGAGAGAGCTTTGCTTCCATTTTGGCTATGTAAGTACATCTCTCACAGGTTGTAGTGTTGGGTGGTAGGAGGAGACGGTTGTCTGTGTACATGCGGCAATTGCTGCATTGCCCCAGTATGTCCAGATTCACCAGGTGGACAGGAGAAATCAACAGAAGCTGACCCTTGGACATGCCTGGTTTGGTGCTTTTTTTTTTTGTTTTGTTTTGTTTTTTGTACAGGAGCTGTTTTCCTTTACCTTAGCATGGTACTTTGCAATTATAGGCTGTTTAGTGCCTACTCTTAATTTCTCCTTATTAACAAGGAGAGTTGAGTGGTTGTATCAGTTTAAGGCTTCCTAGTGCTTTCCAGCAGGTATTAGAGAAAGTGCTAGTCACAGGGATGCTTAAAGGTAAGATGAAAAAAATGCACACTGCAGTGTGCACTAGAGAAGTTAGATGTGAAAGTAGGTAACTTAAGTTTTACTGTTTAAAAAGTTAAGGTTTAGTGGAGAGTTACTATTTTGAAAACAGCAAGATGGGTTGAAAGGGGTGGTCACTTTTGTAGTCTGGTACTATGGAATACAGTAGGATGGCCAATAAATTTAAATAGTTGAAGGGGAGGGATTTCAAAAATGATGATTTTGTGATTACTCACACAAGCCAGTGAAAGTAGAGAGGAAATTAGATATATGGTCTGATTAACATAAGAGGTAGGCAACTAGAAAGACAGTGGTATTTAACAAAACAACTGTAACTGGGTGGGAGGGCGTGAAAAAAATTCTGCCTGACTCAGAAGAGAGAGAGAGCTGTGGTCTCTTTTGAAGTTTTAATATGCTGTTAAAGCAGAATGCAAGTAAAACACAAGGTAAAGAAAACAAACCACAGTATTCAAAATATAGAAAGGCAATAAAGTAATACAAAAATACAATAAATAAAAGCAAACTAACCTTTCCTTCACAGAAAAGTGTAGCAGAGTCTGGATGAGCCTTTCTGGTAAAGCTCTGAAATGTTTTATTTTACCCCTTAAATAGAAGGTTTAGTTCCTAGCTCCACCCCTTCAGTTAACAAATGATTAACCTTAAGTGACCTCTTCTATCTTATGAATGAGTCCTTAACCGATCAGTTCTAATTTCTGCCTGACTCATTTCTAATTTCTGCCTGACTCAGAAGAGAGAGAGCTGTGGTCTCTTTTGAAGTTTTAATATGCTGTTAAAGCAGAATGCAAATATTCAAAATATAGAAAGGCAATAAAGTAATACTAAAATACAAAAAATAAAAGCAAACTAACCTTTCCTTCACAGCAAAGTGTAGCAGAGTCTGGATGAGAAAAATCAGGAATGTTCTGCAAAACTGAAGAATCAGAAACTTACCTGATTTCTTTGTATTTCTGCACTATCCCTCACAAAATCTCAGCAGTTAAAAAAAAACAGCAACAGAGATTTTCGATTGTCCATTGCTTCTCTTGCACTGCACTAATATACTGTACAAGCATGGGAACATATACCCCACACGGGTGTGCAGTATATCAGCAAACAAGACAGAATGCAGATGAATACTACAGCTCAGTTACACAAACATATTATTTAAGAAAGGTAAGCAATTTCTTTCTTAAATAATGTCATTGCATCATAGCAATAATCCATGACTGTCTGTGGGAATATCAGGATTTATCCACAGTTTGCTTTGTTTGGTCATGCATTGCCATCATGATCAAACCACACCAAACAAGGGTAAATCCACATACAGTCATAGATTATTGCTGAAACATACAACAAAATGACAAAAGATAGAGAAAACCCTCCTGTATAACTTTACACAGTGCCTTACCCAATTTAGCACAAAATGTTTATCAAAAGACAGAGACACAAGACAGAGAAAAGTGCAACAGCCCCACTGATAGAGACACAGGGTGTGCCAGTCCCAGTGATAGCAATACAATGTGCCAGCCTCAGTGATAGAGGCATAGACAGTGCCAGCCCCAATGATAGCGATGCAATGTGCCAGCCCCACTGACAAAGACACAGAGAGTGACAGTCCCAGTGATAGTGATACCATGTGCCGACCCCACTGACAGAAAAACAGAGAGTGTGCCAGTCCCAGTGAAGTGATACTATGTGCCAGCCCCACTGACAGACACACAGAGTGTGCCAGTCCCAGTGATAGTGGTACAATGTGCCAGCCCCACTGATAGTGATACAATGTGCCAGCCCCACTGACAGAGATACAGAGAGTGCCAGTTCAACTGATAGTGATACAATGTGCCAGCCCCACTGACAGAGATGCAGAGAGTGCCAGCTCAACTGATAGCAACATAATGTGCCAGTCCTACTGATAGGGATGCAATGTGCCAGCCCCAGTGAGTGATTCAGAGGGAGTGCCAACCTCACTGATAGAGAGAGAGGGAGAGTCATGCCCACTTGACAGACGAACAGTGCAACAGCCCCACTGACAGAGACACACAGAGAGTGCCAGTCCAAAAGACAGAGACAGAGAGATGGCAAGACTCGATAACAAAGACACAGAGAGTCAGAAATCATCAGGGTTTCACTAAATAAAATTAAGCCTTTCTCGTGGGGTATGCAAGAGGATAGATCCATAGCATTCACAGTTAAAAATGTAAATTCTCCTCATAAAGATCTTTGTTAATGTTGTAAACAAAATCCATAAATCTTTTAATAAATTTGAACTTGTTTCATAAATAGGCTTTAAAATTCTGTCAATATAAACTGCAAGGGGATATGTTTTGGACATCTAAGCTACCACAACTGGCTGAAAGTATGGACATACAATATATTTAAGAACCCTCAGTATACCAGAGATATAAGGTATGATCATGCCTTTAATGTGTAAACAATTTTATGCATTTTATGAAAAAGTACTTTGCTTTAAACAAATTAATAGAAACAGATCATTTTTCTATAAGCAATATTATTCTAATTTTAAAAACTTGTCCATATTTGTCACAATCTTATAACAACTCAAACATCTGACTTGTGTAGGTGATGGAATCCAAAATCAAAAGCCTGTTGTCTCTGTCAGATTTAATCTTAGGGTTCCGTGTGAGAGGATAAAGTAATAATTTCTCATTAAAGTTTAAGTTGGGTCTGTAAGCTATTCTATCACTGTAAAGCATGCTGTAAAATTACACTCACAGACCCTCTCAAAAACGTGAACAAGAGAATTTAATTGTGGATTAAAAGTATTACTTTTCTTGATTTTCAAATAAAGAGCTAGACTTCCAGTAAAATATCAGCTCTTTACTGGGCACAGACCTCAAATCCTTTTGAAATAATTTGAAATAATCCTATGAAATATCTAAGTGACTGTAATTAAAATATTGTAACCATTGTAATAGTCTGCAGACTGATAGCCTAGTATTTACCTTTGAGGATTGTACATGTCCAAGTCCACTTATACATTATTTACTTGTTTAGTTTTCCTGTTACATATACACTATAAGCAAATATCTGCTCATTCTGTACCTATGCAGTTAAGTAAAATCCACAACATAGTGAAGTGCAGTATAATATTCCAACCTTAGATAATACATACACATGATAGTAACCTTACTTGAAATGCAATGTCTGTTTAAGCACTTTATGTGCCATATATTATTTTTGTCAACAAAGGAACCATTAATTGAAAAGAAAAAAACTGTGGCTATCAAGTACTGCAGTAGTGTAGGTTAGTGTATGTCCTTCTGTAAAAAGTCCTTTGTGTTTAGGTATTACTGAGGACAGAGTGATATACCGAATGTTTGCACTCCTTGCTAAGTATATAATCATACAGATGGAATGTTACTTTTATGGGAAGATGGGAACAAGGTTTGTACCAAAATCTATGTGGTACTTTAGAAATGCTTTATCTTCTGTCTAAGTGAAATAAAGTTGTTACAGCACCACTTGTATTGTGCTTGTTCTGGGGACAATTTTTTTGAGCTTGTCAAGATTTCATAAGTCCAATAAATTTTATGTGTGCCTAAATAATTATCAAACTCTCTAGCAAAGTGAAAACTTATTATCATGTGAAACACCTGATGAATTTTCTTAAGATTTGAATTTAGATCTTTTGAAGGACTTGCACCTATGTTGTTTGGAATTGAGGAGATCCAAGCAAACCCAAATATACTTCCAAATATTACTCTGGGATTTGGAGTTTTTGACTCCTGTTCAGCTGTTGCGGGAGCTCTAAAGGGCACAATGAGTTTACTTAGTGGGCAAAAGACAACAATTCCCAACTATTCCTGTGGCATGCATTCCTTTGCTAAAGTAACCAT
This sequence comes from Protopterus annectens, assembly GCF_019279795.1. NCBI lineage: Eukaryota > Metazoa > Chordata > Ceratodontiformes > Protopteridae > Protopterus > Protopterus annectens. The sequence continues at coordinate 169,632,437 of NC_056737.1, read as the reverse complement.
TGGATATGCACTCTCAATTACAACAATACCAATGGCAAAGCTCCTTGGAGTCTATAAATATCCTCAGGTAATAATGAACTGATGTATGATGCATTATAAATCATTACAATGCATATGATTTGGTAGCGAGCTCAGCTACCTTTATTTTTAAGATTGTTAACACAGCCTGTACCAGCTGCACAACAATTTACAACATGACTGTCATTGAATTATAAGGAAATGCAATATTCATCACAGTAAACACTTATGCTGATATGCTTGGAAATTATTGTGAAATAATGCACCAAAACAAGAACTGAATAAATAAATGTCTTGATACTGAAAAATTTAGAATTTATATTTTTTTCTTATACCAAGTCATATAAAGTTAGAAAGCAGTATGTTAAAGGTATGCTGTAGAAAGATGCAGAAAATATCTAACAATAATAAGGCAGCAAGGAGAGACAGATAGACAGAGAGAGCATTTCTGCCTTTATCTGTTGAGATGACAACTGAACACTTCTCTAAACAGCCACATATATCTGTTCAACTGAAAATCCTACTGAAATTGTATAATTTGAGAAGTTTTATACACATTCCCCTCACCATCTAAAATACAGCATTCCTGGAGCAGTTGCATGTGCCCTTTCCCCTCTATGTTACCTTTCTCATGTACTTTGCATCTCTCCGAGTCACTTTTTGTCTGTCTGATCTAGAAAGCAGTGCTCTATATAAACAGCAGTATTATACCATGATCCCCCCAAAACGTGCACGCTGATTGGCCAGCGTGCCCGTTGTAAATCGAGTTATACTAATGGAAAAAGGTCCGGTCGCCCGGACTTTTTTCCATTAGTATAACTCTACTGTCTCGCTATGTTAAACCCATTTAACATAGCGAGACAGTGTTTTAAAAAAAAGCAACGGAGAAAGCAAGATCTCCGTTGCTTTTATCTCGCTATGTTAAATGAGTTTAACATAGCGAGACAGTTTAAAATAAGCACGGAGATGTCCGTTGCTTATTTTAAACTGTCTCGCTATGTTAAACTCATTTAACATAGCGAGACACTAAAAGCAACGGAGATCTTGCTTTCTCCGCTTTTGCTCATACAACTCTGATGTACTGCGCGGGCGCATTACAGCAGAACTGCCACGGATGCCAGACATCTGCGGAAGGGCAGTAAACAGGCATTATACTATGCCATTATTTAAGAAAAGGAATAGTTTCTTTTCTTAAATAATGTCATGGTATAATAGCAATAATCCACTTCTGGGTGTGGGTAATGCTAAATTTACCCACGGTTGGCTGTTTGGTCCCTGGGCTTCGGGACCAAACCACGCCAACCGTGGGTAAATTTAGCATTACCCACACCCAGGCGTGGGTTATTGCTATAGTTTAACACGTGCAGAAAGTAGCAAAATCAAATCGAAAGGTGCAATATAATGAATTGTCCTTACATAACCTGAGCATCAATGTTAATAGCAACTTAATTCACAAGCTGTTTTTCCATTTTAAATGTTGCTAGAGTGTCACACCTAAGGAGGTTAAGTGACAAGAGAAAGATAGCAGTAGGAAGAGATTATGAGAAAATAAGATCATAAAATGGTGGAATGAAGCAAAACATTAATAGAGGCCTGATCATGGTGGAGGGGGTTTGCAAAAAAAATTGTGTGACCTACAGCAATGGAGGGAAACACAGCAAATGGATATGAACCATTCAAAAAATAATCTGGACTGGTTAAAGTAGAAATATCTGGGAAAATGGAAATGAATATTTAAAGACAAAACAAATGAGTGCAGCAACTGAAAGATGACAGTTTCCAAAATTGAAGAGAATATGGAAAATTAGTTATGAAAGAACAATATGAAGTGATTTGGGGTCCCAGAGAGTTGGGGGACCACATGAAGGAGTTCATAAAGTGGGAGCTGCAAAGAGAGAGTGCAGGTACCAGACGGTATGGATATAACTGAGCAAGAAGCACATTTGGACAGGAAAGAAATCAAGAAGAGAAGCAAACTAGGTTATATTTTTTACTGCTTTCACTTAACTCCTTTAAATTAAAGAACATCTAGATAAATATCAGAGGGGATTATTATCAGGTCTCTGATCATAGCCATCTTATTATGTGTTGAGACACAGAGGTCAAGAAATTAACATTTTAGAGTTTTACTAATCCATATGGCAATTTTTTAGCTTCCCTTTTTACTGCTGCAACTACACTCAGATATCCAAATTTAACTAACGTATTATGGTCTGTGTCCATTAGATGTGTGTTTCTTGGAGAAGCGCTAAAGTGAGGAGTCTTTTATAATATACCTCATTACCTTTTTAGGACAGGAATTTCAAACATACTTTGCTTTGCTTACAAACAACGCTCTTAACTTTCATTCCATGTTCCCCTTCCTTAAGCCACTTCAAAATCCTTCTCTGAAGAGACCTCTTTCTATTCTGAATCTCAGATATAACTTTGAATTTTTGATATAACTAACAAGATACTTTATAATAAAACTATTTATATGTGAAACATATATATTGCAGGTATTCAACTGCTTTTCACAGATTCATAGGTTCATATGTAGTTATTAAGCTATTGGCCCAAAAAACATCTTAAGCTTACCTGAAATTTAATAAAATATTGCTGATGTGTCAATACCTTAAGGAATGTTATGGTTACAATACAGGCCTGTACACATCAAGGTTTCACAGTCTGCTCCTCTGTCATGAACATAGGTGTGAAACCCAGGAAAAATGTATGATTTCCCATCTACAGTCTCCAAGTTATGTTTGAATATAGTGAACAATGAGCATTGTTTCACATGGATGGGAAGCCTTTTCAAGAGAAGGTATAATCTTTGAGACACATACTATGATTGTCCCTCCAACATATTCTATTTATATCCTAGATGAGGTTAGGTCCTTAGAATAGTTATTTCTGATGTTATTTGTTTTGCAGTTGCACAACAAATCCATCAGTGTGAGATCAGAGTCTGCCTACAAGGCTGATCCCATCAATATGTGATAAGACCAGAGCTTGCCTTGTAGGTTAGGCACAGATTGCTATGCAGCAGTCTTTAGAAGATCAAATACTGGGATAGAGCTTTCAGACAGTCCCCAAAGGACTTGTTGTTTATTCCTTGTATTCTTTTTGTGTGTAACTTCTGACATTTCACAAGCTGTTGCAAGTGTCTGGTCAGGTACATGCTGAAGGGTGAGTTGTACTCGATTTGTCTGATAAAAGAAATGTACAGTGGAACAATGCCCTAGTTGTCATACCCTTACTTATAAGTTGTGCAGTGTAGAATGTTTTTCTAACTACAGTAGACATTAGACATATGGTGGTCAACGTTCAGGTTACTATCAATACGTGTTCCCAGATCTCTGAACACTGATTCTATTTTTCCACTATTCTTCCAACTAAGGGAGATCAAACTCTTTCTCCAAAGAGCTTATGGCAGATCCTTCATCATGAGTAACACCCACAGAATATGGAATTTCCTTTCCACCTGTATTTAAATCTCTCCCATAATGGAGAAGAGCCTTTCTTTTTTGTTTCTTCTCAATAGTTTATTTCCCTCTGGGACAGTACCTTACTTTCCCTGTTTAAAGTGTCATCTAGTTTTGTACCTTTTCATGTGCTATTGCTAAAAAAGAGTACATTACTTTTGTAGAGACAATTTATAATGTCGAGGTACCTGTCTTTATTGTCCTTTTACCCATGTTTCTGGCTTTACCCTTTTTCTTCATCATCTGTTGTCTCTCTATGCAACACTTTGTGTGCCTTAAGTACTAGCCTCCCCTGGCTCTTGCATTTGATTGCCTGTACTGGACGTTCCTTGCTCTAACATTTTATGCACTTCTTTGGCATCCAGAAAGGTTTTCACCCATCTGGAAAAAAAAAAAAAAAACACATTGAAATATGTTGTGTATACCACTTTAAATTTCAGCACTCTTGCTCTACACAGTTGCATGTGTCTGGAATAAACTCAAAAGGTTGCTCTAGCAACAAACCTTTGGCTGATGTATCCTTATTATTCTTTATAACCTTTGATGTCGGTCTTTTACCTGCCTGCTACCTTCCTTCATCACATTTTCTAATTTGGTGTTTCTGCCTGCTTTTATTTACATTTTAGCTAAAGGGCATTTAGTTTGGCTTTCTCTTTTGTCAGGAAAGATTTACTCTCCCCAGTATACAGTTGTTGCCCTGTTTCCAGGTCAATATCCCAAGAAGGTGTGTGCATGCATATATGTGAATGTGTGAGCTCACAAGCCAGCTTTGACTGCCAACTTATTTTTTACAAATATTACCAAGTCTTTTCTTCTTTTTGCTCCAGAGCTGAAATCATGTTTATTTTCTTATTCTTGCCTATTTATCTTGTTCACTCTGCTTAGATTGAAACATCATTATTTTTTCATTCATATTAATAGATTGTCCCGTTACTGTGTTACGTTCTTGCTGCATTCTCATAATTACATCACTATAAACATTAAGCTCAAATTCATACATTCTTCTGTCTACCTTACCTACCAACCCCAACATTTATCCTTTTGGATCTCAACTAGTATTATCTCTGATGCTAAAACTGCAGTATCAATGGACTCAAATTCACTCCTATCAGTGAAACATGTGCTTCCAATTTACTACCTGCCATCAGATTAACTAACAGTACCACATTACCACCATGTCTGGATCCTATTATTATCATTATTTCACTTTATCAACAACTTTAAATGCATAAATCAGGTCAGCCACAATTCACATGCATATATACATGTTTTATCAACTTAGCTTATTTACTTGAACATATAAGAGTGACCAGAGAAGATGCCTTTCCTCCTAAAGCGTAATGAGATCTCCCTCCAATAGATTTTCCATCTACTTTGGCAAGCATGAATGACTCAGAAAATCTCAAAAATGCATCTGACTTCCAGTTAAAACTCACTTTCAATGTTATATCTATGAAAACATGATACTATTTGCAACCAGTACGGTGCCTTTTGCAAAAATTCCTTGAATATTGCATCGATATTTGGAATTACTTTATTTTAGAATTTCCTTAATGTAAATATATTCATTACACTTTTCACAGCCATACACTATCCATGGGATTCAGTAAACTTCCATGCAGGAATAGCTTATTCCTGCATGGAAACACCGTTTAAGAGCAGCACGGCAGCGAGCCATGCATGAAGGCACACTGCCTCTATTCCTAAACAAACACAGAGAGTGGAAGAGTGCAGGGAGTGTGACTGAGAACAGAGCTCTCACAATATACACACCTCTGCACTCAAGAATTGCAGTTCGCCAATTAACAATGAGTGAGAATGCTCATATATGGGGTGCCACCTTTTCAGATGCCCAAAGTGGGACTGTTAGTGTACAAACATGACATGTTGCAGGATACAAAACACCCACAGCCATTTCAAATGTCAAAGCCCCACTTTCCAGGAAAACCCTATGCTCATAGCAACAGAAACATGACATGACTTCTGCCAAATGTGCAGATGCACGTAGAAATCCACAGCAATAAGTGAAACCTGTGTGTAGAGAAAGTAACAATACAAATATTCTTTTATCAAACTGATTAAATTTAACCGTAGCTGCGTGGGTTTACCCATTGCTTAGCTACGCATACTCTAGCTTAAATGGCACAAGAAGATAAATAGCAAGCTGCATTCAATAAAGTATTGCAATAGTGCAGCAGTTAGAGTATTTGCTTTGTGAGCAGTCATTCCTGGTTTGATCCTCACTGTAATAAATTCCATTTTCCATGTGAAAGCAATTCATGAACATTTATTTTGCTGTATAACCTACTAAATAACATATATTTGTGAACTGGAGTACTGCATTAAGTGCAGATGTGAGGTGCCATTGTAATAATGTGGTAAAATCCACAGATAAACACAAGTGCCCCATACAGTATACGTACACATGAATCAGGGATACTAAACAAAGTTATAATATGTAATGAATGATACATCAATGCCATACAGCAAATAGTGTAAAAAATGTATAAAGTGTCCAAATCTACCACTTTCCCATGATCCATTTTTCTTTTCTTTCTAAATTACTGTAGGGTAAGTGGGAGTAAGCATCTGTATGCAGTAATAAGTGGGTTTAATCCTGTTTGCACAGGGGTAAGCAATGCCTACACAGGATAAGCAATTTAGAGACTAACTGACTGTAAGAATATTTAACCGGAAGTTAACATTGCTTACCATCACACAAACCTGCACAAACCCGCTTACAACTGATTAAAAGTGCCTTAGTTACTCTGTATCCAACAGCCCTTGTTCTGCCCAGCAACAAAAGAATCAGCCTTTGCAAGTCTCAAGCCCAGGACCCTGCAGACCACAGCCACAGTGATTTACCACTACGCCATATCAACTGTACAGAAAGTTGAGGTATACTCACATAGATCCCCACTATAGCAAAATCACATTTTACATGTGAAAGGAATTTATAAACAATTTTTTTGTTGTATAACCTACTAAATAACATATATTTGTGAACTGGAGTACTGAATTAAGACCAGATGTGAGGTGTCATTATAATAAAGTAGTGAAATCCCTCGATAAACACAAGTACCCCATACAGTGTACATACACATGAACACAGATACTAAACACATTTATAATATGTAATGAATGATAAATCAATGCCAAAGAGCAAATAGTGTGCAAATTTAAAAATAAGCAACGCTAAGCATTGCACACCTCTGCTTACCAGGTGTAAGCAATGTGTAGCCAAGCTAAATAGATTTGTCCATTGGTATGCCTCTTTAAGCGATGCCAGCCTTAGGTAAGCAGGTTTGCCCATAGCTTAGCATTTTCAAAACCATCCAATCACAGCAAAGTATGGGAAATCGGCCCTATTTAAACTCCACAGGCAGGAATACATCTCATAACTGGTTGCAGCTTCCTCCTGTAGGCACAATGGCCAGTGTTGGGGAAGGCTCGAGCTTCCGAGTTCAGTGCTGGGGCATCCAGGAGTCTAAGGTCATGGCAGGACTCCTGGTAAAAGACCATGAAGAGAGACTGCTACAGGGCCAGGAACAGGGTTCCAAATATAAAGCGGAAGCCTGGGACTGTCTTGCCCATAACCACACCAGTACCACTGGCATCCCTCGAACTGGTGAGCAGGTCAGGCATCACTATGCCGACCTGAAACGGAGGAAGAGGGAGCTCTTGGATCAGTGGATCCAAGAAGCCAGGCAGGGTGATGTCCCAGCAGTGTGTAAGTACTCATTCTACTAACTGTTTAATAATTGCCTAGAACATGTATATTATGGATAGGTATGGCTAAATACTCCTGTATGTCTCTGACAGCTGCAGCGGAGTGGGCTGTGAATCAGGAAGCCCATGCATGTAGTCTGCAAAGGCTGCACCGTGAGGCAGGTTAGTAATAATCTTGCATGTACTGTCATAAGAAATAAATCTAAAAGTAGTAGAAAGTTAATTGCCAGTATAAAACCTGTATTGTGTATGGGATGTACTGAATAAACCAGACAATATGGCAGGATGAGTCTCATATAGGTTGCATGTAAATAAAAGGGTAACAGCCTGTCAATAAAGGTCTAACTCCTGGACTGCTTGTGTTTACTCTGGTATCATATGGTAAAGTAGTGTTGCATTCTCTTAATACTACTGTTGTATTAAGCACTGTTGCCCACACTGTGCTACATAAATAAAATGTGCAGGAATGTCTGTATGCGACTGTTGTAATCTCAAGGTCATATTGTACAACTGAGGGAGACTTAGAAAACAGTGAAGAAGAACACAGCAAAATCCAAATAGCACACTTTACTGTGATGTAAACTGTTGAATTTTTAGCACACACAGCCATGGTTCGAATCCTGGGAGTGGTAGTAAGCTGTATGCATTTTCATACCCCTCAATTGTACAGATTTTGTCAGAAAGTTCAGATAATTGGCTTAAATTTTCTGCCTGTCACCCTGCCCCCCTGGTAAATCAGTGGGATGATCCCAGAAGCTTAGGCTGCAAATAATGACATACAACTGATTGCCAGACATCATAACCATCAGAAAAATATCTGTAAGAACAAACCTGTCACTCTAGCAACTCACAAAAATGTTATGAGAGTAATATGCAAATTATGTCCCATCTCTATCCCCATGTTGTGAAGCTATGACCAGAGTGTGTGCAGTAACAAAGTGAGATGTATGTGCATAATAATAACGTAGAATATGGTAATATGTGTGGCAACATTCAGGTAGTGTTAACAAACATCCCCTTCACAGGTCTGTCAGATAAGAAAACTGTGCCTAGAAATAAAGATTGAGATCCTGGACTGGTACTGTTTAGTCTGGTATTGTATGGCATTATTAGTGTTGCAGTTAATCTGAATAATAATGTATTAGTCATCACTGTCACCCACACTGTGCTACATAATAAAAATGTCTAGGAATCCCTGTATAAGACTGTTGTAATTACAAGGTCAGATTGTAAAACCATGGGAGACTTATAGACAGAAAACAGTGAAGTGATGCACAGAAATATCTAAATAGAACACTCAACTGTGATGTATGCTGTTTTATTTTTAGCAGACACAGCCATGGTTCGAAATCTGAGAGTGGTAGTAACCTGTATGCATAATCATACCCCTCAACTGTACAGATTTGTTCCGAATGTCCAGATAATTGGCCCATATCCGCTGCCTGTTACCCTGTCCCCCTGGCAAATCAGTGAGATGATCTCTGAAATTTAGGCAGCTTTTAATGACATATAACTGATTGTTGGACCTGTAAATATTCAGAAAATATATATGAAAACAAACCTGTCTTTGTAGCAACTCACCAAAAGTTGATGAGGGCAATTGTCAAAATATGTCCCAGTTCCACTTGCATGTTGTCAAGCCTTGACCAGAGTGTGTGCAATAAGAGATTGAGAGGTATGTGCACAACAGCAACCTGGAATCTGGGAATATGCATAGAAACAGTCAGGTAGTGTTAACAAACAATACCTCCACAGGTATACCAGGTAAAAGGTGTATACTGTAGGTAAAACACAGTTCATATATATACTTGTCTACAAACATACCACTGTCCAAACTAAGGCCATAGGATAGTGTAATAATACCTGTAAGGTACAGATTACAGCAGTGACTAAGAAAGTTGTGAGAACTACAGGGATATACAAATTGTTCATTGACACCCCCCCACCATATCTGCAAGAATAATCTAAATATACAACTCAATGGGTATGTGTACAATTAAATCTACTGTTGGGGCATATGTCATATTGTTTGATAAATATTAAAATGTGTTTCTATGCCTGTGCCATGTTTAAATACTCCCACATTGGTGGCATGCTGCCATCAATGATACCTGGCTGCATGCTGCTGCAATGGCCACTGTGGTTCCATATATGCATGTGTTCTGTTTGCTATGCAACTGATCCATATCTGGTGTTTTGGGTTAATGGGAATATCTATGCATGCTGTTACAACTAATCCTGGAATGCGTTTGACTATTACTAACCAACATACATTTTAAAATTGCAACACCATAGCACATTTGGCAAGGCTGGTCGCAGCGGACTCACCTCTCCCACCTCATCTGGTCATGGCACTGGGCACCAGCACATCTGGGGCCCACCCCAGGACCTCCTTGTCCACTTGTCCTGCACCATCTTTGGGTAGAACCATCCCAGGGAATGGGGCTCACCCACCCGGGAGAGGGCGTGGACAGGAAACTGTCACCCATGGTCAGGTCCAGGATCTGATGCATAGAGAGCTCTGCAGGAAGTTTGGAGATCTGGTACACCAGCATGAGGGCTCCATGGTGCATTTAGGGGGTCAGCCTGCCCCTCCTACCCAGCTCCCAGCACAGCCACCTTCTGGGCCATGAAGCTGCAGTGGTGACTGCCCATGGGCCGGGACTTCAGTCCCACTGTTTCCATTTGGGGGCTTATGGGCTTGTGACTTCCAAACACCCTTCTCCATCTAAGGTGTTTACCCCCCACATGTGTCATATACTGCCCCTGTATGCTATCTTGTCATCCTACCCAACCTACATCCCCAAATATACCTACTATCCTTCCCCAACATCCCACTTTCAACTTAAAAAAAAAGAAAAAAGGGCAATCTGTTCCCAAAAAAAATCTCGCCCCATGCATAGCTGTTCATTTCGCACACGTGTCCACTGGGCACATGTAATCTGGAGTAATTGGTTTCACAACATATTATTGTTGTACTCACCCCTCTCTCAGGGGTTTGAGTGTCCAAATCTACCTCCAAATTCAGTGTATATGCACAGCTGTTGCTGTAGAAGAAATGGGCAGGTATGGACCTTCCCTACACCCATCCTGCATATCCCTAGCTATTTTCCCTATTGTCTTTCCCTATTTGTGCCCCTTTTTCACCACTTTCCTATCATCCCTTTTTCTTTTCTTTTAAAGAAATTAACACGGGGTAAGCGGGAGTAAGCACTTTTAAGTAGTAAGAGGGTTTAATCCTGTTTGCGCGGGGGGTAAGCAATGCCTACACAGGATAAGCAATTTAGAGGCTAACTGACTGTACGAATATTTAACTGGAAGTTAGCATTGCTTACCATTGCGCAAACCTGCTTACAACTGCTTAAAATTGCCTTAGTCACTCTGTATCCAACAGCCCTTGTTCTGCCCAGCAATAAAATGTTCAGCCCTTGCAAGTTTCAAACCCAGGACCCTGCACACTATAGCCAAAATGATTTACCACTAAGACATGTCAGATACTAGTAAATCTGAAGTTTTCTCAAACATATCATCCAGCACAGTGATACAGCTGTAGAGGAAATGTATTTATATGTATACACACACACATAGATATATAAAATAACACAACAAATACATATATGACCAAAGACACCATTAATGGGGTGAGGGGGCCCAATTTAAGTACTTCTTGTAATTATTGATATCATCCCCTCCTTCACAGCTGAACAGATCTGCCTTGCAACACAATACCAACACTTGGAAGTCTCATACCCAGGACCTTTCACAACATAGCCACAAGATGTTAACAGTAATCCATCTCACCTGTATGATGTAAGGATGGTATTAATAAGATATTATGCAGAGCAGTCTGTCTACCTTAGGGAATGTACAATGTGGAATCAGTAAACATTCCAATGATACATATGCACACACACACACACACACACACATATATATATATATATATATATATATATATATATATATATATATATATATATATATATATATATATATATATATATATATGTATATATATATATATATATATATATATACACACACACACACACACACACACACACACACACACACACACACACATATATATACATATATATATATATATATATATATATATATATATATATATATATATATACACACACACACACACACACACACACACACACACACATATATATATATATATATATATATATATATATGTGCATATACACATACACACACATATACATATATTACTACGTATAGATATGCATAGGAAGATACATATTTAGAGGGTGCACAGTATACTGAACACCCAGTACTCCTACAGTTGCCACCTTTTAAAATGGACAGTGTGATTCACTCATACAAAAGAAAGCTGTTGCATGAAACATATACCCACAGAGAAGTTGAAGGATATGACAGCACACACAGGTTTGCATACATAAGAAATG